>NC_142053.1:50408035-50708035 GCF_982192425.1 Myodes glareolus
GATAATGTAAAAAATGGTTTTGCATTTTTGAGACAGGGTTTTACTTTGTAGCCTTTGCTGGCCTGGGATTCACCACAGTGACCAGACTGACCTCAAACTCAGAGATTCTCCCATCTCTGCCTTCCAAATGCTGGGTTTAAAGGCATGAGCCACCATGGCCATCAAAAGAGGTGGGGGTAAATGTTTTAATAGCACTTTCAATGAATGTTGATTCAGAGCTCTAGAAGCTATACTTAATTGAGTTCAGAGGGATACCAGTAGGATTCATTATTGGACTCCTTTACATTTTAATTCTGTTTAATTTTGCTATAACCATTAATTTGAAGTAATTTTAACCACATCTCTTCTAAAATAGATATAGTTTGTAAGCAAGTTATGCTTATGATTCTTTTTGGAATTAATATCTTTTAAAGAAAATACCAAACAATAGTGTCTTTAAAATTTTATTTCTAAAAAGGCTGTTTCAAATCATTTTCCTGGGACTCAGTGAACAACTAGTTCCCTTTTGAATTTTGATAAGCGATGAGACCACCTGCTGCTCTGTTTACAAAAATTAGCTGTTCAGTTCCTTGTCTGATAGTAATTTGGTTATTTTAGTTTGAATGTTCACAGGAATGAAATCTGAAATGTTGCCATACATTCCATTTGGACGGCATCATAGATTTATTGTCATCTATGACCTTCCAAAATTAGAAACTCCCAAATCATATACAAATAAATAAGCACAGACTATCAATGACAATCTGCTGTCAAAAGAAGTCGAGAACCACAGGAAGCAATTTAGGCTCAAAATGAGAATTGGAACTTTTTTCGGGTATAAGATTAATGCATGGTTACTTACGCAGGGAAAATCGTATGAGGAACAGACATAACCCATAGGAAATCTTCTGTGTTGTGAGAAATAGATGAGGGAGAAGAAATAGGTAGAACACTGCTTTCGCTAGAAAGGGCTTATCCTTGAATGGTAATCACAATACAGGCCATTATCTATATAAAGTTTACTCTGTTCCAGGCACTGTTCTAAAATAAACACTTTGTGCACATTAGTGTACTAAATTACTGCAAGGCATTGACCTAAGTGCTATAACTTAACCCATTTCACAAGGAAATTTATATTTCAGAAAGATGTTTTTGATGCAAAGACTTACACCAGAGCCAGAAATTTCGGAAAGATGCTAATGGTTTGGGCAAGACTGAACAAAACTATAGGCACATTAGATATGTAATATAGAAATAACTGCACCATGGTCATACACTGGATTTCATGTTAGCAGACTCTTTCAACATAGCAAAAGAGATTACTAACTCTTATTTCACAAACCTCATCCATAAGTAAATGAAAGTGATATATTTTTAGTTTTTAGCTTTTTTTATAACAGCTTTATTGAAATTTAAGTTATACAATTTACTCTGCACCTCAAATATACAATATATGACCTCAGTATATATACAATGCAATGATTTTAGTATACTTAGAGTTGTGTTCAATCATTACCACAATCTGGATTTAGAGAAGGTAATGAAAATAAAAATAACTGGAAAGCAGTTGTTTGGCTGACCTGCTGCATGCAGAATCCAGAAAGATTAGAGGACAAAACTGAATTGGGTATGAATAACATTTGTTCCTTTCCTATGCGTACTATCAGAGATCCCACCTACATCATTGCTGTCTGATATAGTAACAAGAAACATGTTAGCATGAAATGGAATACAGGGATTTCCTTTCTTTCTTTCTTTCTTTCTTTCTTTCTTTCTTTCTTTCTTTCTTTCCTTCCTTCCTTCCTTCCTTCCTTCCTTCCTTCCTTCCTTTCTTTCTTTCTTTCTTTCTTTGCTTTCTTTCGTGCTTTCTTTCTTTTCCTTCTGTCATTTTTATGGGTAACTTCCAAAAAATTACATTTATTTCTTCTGAATTACCACTTCAATGGATGAGCTATATAATATGAAATTTTACCTACAGGAAACATTAATGAGTCTCAAGGTGGTTTACAGCAGCCTGGAGTTTGCAAAGGTTCTGCCCTGAGATACCCTGACCAACTGCATGACCACCCTGACTCTGAGCAACAAAAAGATATATAAGATGAAAATGGTTCAGGTTTTTTTTTCTTTTCTTTTTTGAGTAAGTCTCCTTGAAAGACTTCTGGGACATTCAAGACTAGATATACAGTATACGAGTCATCTTAAAAATCTACCATGACTTAAAGCCAAAATGCCTTCGGATGATCTAGTCCTAATTGTCACAGACTCGTTCAGAAAATACCCAGTAAGTTCTCCACCGAGAACTAGGAAGCAGCCAAAAAGGGAGTGCAAACACTACCAAAGTATTTATCAAGCTTTAGTGTGTACACACATCACTTTGGGGATCTTGCTAAAATGCACGTATGCTTGGTGAACTCTCAGGAGATGCTGATGTTGTTTCCCATGGCATATACTTGGAGTCAACAGTCTAAGTACTGCATGATAAAAACACAATGTGACCCAATCTATATTTTTACATTTTGGAGTGGAAACATTTAAAAGTAGGAAAGACACTGACAAAATACGCATGCAATAATGTACTAAATTATGTTAAAGGAGGAAAATAATGTATTTCAGAGTTACAATATTTAAAATATTAGTGAGTTATTAATATAGTGTTATATCAGTTATTTGACAAGTAATACATAGTTGGTCTTTTCAATGACTCTACCTCAGTTTGGACAATCCACATTTTAAGTGCTTAAAAGTCACATATACAGGAAAACATAGGCCCAAATATTCAGTTTCAAATCTGTGTCTTGAATCAATCAACAAGCAGAAATCATCTCCATTCAGAGTCTTCCATGTCTCAAAACGCATTTGAAAAGCTTTAGCCCATCTTGCTCATAATCAATTACTCCCTTGATTTTCAATGCAATGTTAAGCAATTGCTTAGCTCAGTGTTCCCTTTTAATTTTGATATAAGAGCCCAAAAAGTGATAATCTCATTTTAGACCAAGTCAATTAAGAAATTAAATAGGAAATATAATCACTAGTAGAATAGGAATCTGAAAATAGAAATTCAGGTCTGTAAGAATTCTGACCCATTTATTTTCTATGAGATTTGAGCCACAGTAAGTCCCCCCCTCAACCCCCAGTAAAATGTTAGTAGATAGTAGAAAATTATCTCTACAGCCCTTTCCAGCTCTCACTGTCTATAAAACTGTATCTAATGTTATGCATGTCAAGCACATTCTAGTTACAAGCCACCATTTGAACTAACAAATGGGTATATGGCAACATGTTCAGGCCGTGGGTCATCACAACAATATATCAATTCTGTTGATTAATGAGCTTTGAGGGATAATCTATACCCAAATATTTCCTAATGTGTGAGCCTATATTCAATCAATCAAGAAAAATAGCCTTTGCCACAGTAACAGTGATGTGCCAGAAATAGAACTTGTGCTGAAACACTACCAATAATTCAATCATAATTAGCTGTCTAAACTCTCCACAAAATCCTGTAAGTTCTGCTGCTTGCAACAGGCAATACCATACTGAAAACAGTATGAAATAGAAAAACTGCTATTTACTACACCTGTTCTTTTTTTTTTTTAGTAAATTTTATTAAATTATAAAAGTTTCCATTTCCGCCCCCCCTCCCAACACCCTCCCACTCCCCCCACTCCCCCCCTCCTTCCCCTCCGTCCCCCAGGGCAGTCAGGGTTTCCTGCCCTGTGGGAAGCTCCAGCTCCCTCCCCCTCCCTCCAGGTCCAGGAAGGCGAGCGTCCAAACAGACTGGATCCCCAAAATCCAGCATATGCAGAGGAAACAGGTCCCAGTGTCATAGTCAATGGCTTTTCAGAAAGACCCCGGGCCAGCCACAGTCAGAGAATCCGGCCAAATTCCGAGAATCTGGCTAGATCACGTCCTCGTTCAGTCCCAGTCCGACTGGCCCTGGTAAACTCTCATCAGATCCGTTCCCTTGTATCAGTGGGTGATAGCATCCCTCGCAGTACTGATTTCGTCTTTCATGTTCCTCCTCCTTCCGCTCCCCCTCCGGACCTCGGGGGGCTCAATCCGTACTACACCTGTTCTTATGAAAAAACCACGGTAAGTTAAAATCTCTTTTCTCATTCAAATTGGTTAAGTCTTAAAATTATCTACCATATAGGACTTCACAGTATATCAGGATAGATTAGAGCTGTGGAAACCAATGTCCTTAACTTCATTTGATTAGAAGAGTTAAAGTCATATAACAGAAACCATAATATTACTTTAAGATGGTGAGGTACCCCAGTGGCTTTCATGAAAGGCCAATAATATTTTTGAAATGGTAGACAGACTTGGAAGATACAAAGAAATCTGAGGCTTTTCTCCAAGATTCAGAAAAGAAATTGAGAAATGGGCCGAATACACTATTTAGATAAAACTGAACTCTTTATCTCAAATAGTATTCCTGTCTTCTATATTTTCTTTTTCATTATCATAATCTGAGAAGACCATTCCACTTCGCAGCTCGTCTCTTCCCTCTGATGGAGTTGGGAAAGGTAGCAAAATAAAAAGAGGGTTGAAAGCTGGGAAGTTTCCCCAAGAGGGGATTTGTAAAAATATGAAGATAGAAAAACATGGATAGAAAAATACAGTCTCCCAAAGGTTTCTGGTTAAAATGGGCACATACATATACTTACAAGGGGATTTTTTAGAGATAAGGAGATATTAAAAACATGACTGAGAAAATGCAGTCTCCCCGAGGTTGTTGGTTGCTGTGGTTTGAAAGAAAGTGGTCCCTCGTGAAAGTGGTACTATTAAGAGGTATGGTCTTGTTGGAGGAAGTGTATCACTGTGGGGGTGGACTTTGATGTCTCTCTTGTTCAAGCTTCCTCAGTGTGACCCTCAGTTGATTTTCTGTTGCCTGCAAGATGTAGGAATTTCATCAATTCTCCAACAATATAACTGCCTTCAAACCATGCTCCCTCTCATGATGATAATGGACTGAACCTCTCTGAAACTGTAAGTTACCCCAATTAAATGTTCTCATTTATAAGATTTGCTGTGTCATAGTGTCTGTTCACAGCAATGAAAACCCTAAGACACTGGTTTAAATGGACACATACATATACTACATAAAGTACATAGCAAAGATGGATATGACACAAAATTAGAAAAACTAGGAGGCCTAATGGGAGAAGGGAGAGGTGAGAACAAGTGTCCTATGTAACACAGTATCCTGTAAAAAATTCGCAGTTACATTATTTAAAGGTTGGATGACACCGAAGGCCCCAATATAGAGAATATATCCCTATAACAGTCTCTCTATTTTCATAATTCATCCAAGATAATGACTCATTTTTACCACCTGAAACTAGCTCTTTTCATGACATTTGTATCAGTAGGCCTAAGTCCACAGCTTCTGAAATTAAGTCCTTCTAAAAAGCACCAAGGTCTTCCTACTCAGTAAGACCTCACGCTATAAAAACAAAAGGGAAATTGGTATTTAGAAGTAATCTCAGACTATAAATACATACACTATAGATAGTGCGTGTCTGTATATGTAATATATACACATATGTCTTCACTCATGAAGTCATTCAACCATACTTTCAATGTAGTCATTCTTCATGTTTCTTAATATTTATGTTTGAATAGAAACTTTTTGAATATAAATTATTTTTAAAATCAATATTGTCTAATTATGCTTAAATATTTAAATATTTACTGAAATTTCACTTAAATTAATGAATACAGTAGAACTTTCCCAAATATTAGAATATATAATTTGTATTTATATGGATTAACTCTATTGCCTTTTAAAATATTCATATGTCCTTTGCTAAAATCAAATTGAGCACCTTGCTATTTGATAGAAAGTACTTAATTTATTCATGTAGGAAATATGGACTGTTAAAGAAGATCTGTGGTGGTTTGAAAGAAAATGGCCCTCAAAGGGAGTGGCACTATTAATAGGTGTGGCCTTGCTGGGGCAAGTGTGTAAATATTTGGGTGGGCTTTGAAGTCTTTTTTTCAAGCTTTATTCATGTGACAGTCAGTAGACTTCCTGTTGCTTGCAAGATGTAGGACTCTCAGCTCTGGCACCACATATACCTGCCCGCATGCTCCTATGCTCCCCGCCATGATGATAATGAACTGAACTTCTGAAACTGTAAGTGAGTCACCCCAATTAAATGTTTTCTTTTTAAGAGTCATCAAGCTCATAGTGTCTCTTCACAACAATAGAAAACCCTAAGACAAGATACAAATTAATGGAATTTGATATTTAATGCTAAGGGAATAATTATCTTCCAAGCAGAAAGTGTAGAACCAGAGTACTGAGACTTTTCAAGTTAAAATGATATCATAAAGATAGAATAATTAAGACAATATGGCTGTGAGACTCGGAATCTGTTCCTCTCACTTTCTGGATGAAATCTTTCTGGTTTCTTTAATGAGGATTCTTCTAGGTGCTGGTCCTAGAACACTCTGCATGCAGGACAAAATGTAGGTTATAGGGTTTTTTTAATTTTTATTGAACTCTACATTTTTCTCTGCTCCCCTCCCTGCCTCTCTCCTCCTCTTTAGCCCTCTCCCAAAGTCCCCATGCTCCCAATTTACTCAGGAGATCTTGTCATTTTCTACTTCCCATGTAGATTAGATCTATGTATGTCTCTCTTAGGGTACTCACTGTTGTCTAAGTTCTCTGGGATTGTGATTTGTGGGCTGGTTTTCTTTGCTTTGTGTTTAAAAACCACTTACGAGTGAGTACATGTGATAATTGTCTTTCTGTATCTGGGTTACCTCACTCAAAATGTTTTCTAGCTCCATCCATTTGCCTGCAATTTTTTTTTAAAGGTGAAAGGGTTTACCTTCAAAATGCAACTTATTTTTATTATTATTAGATAATACAAAGCAGATAGCTGTTTACAAACGAGCTTCTACTGTAATACTTGTGTCTGATTGTTTATTGCTACCATCCTCTGTCTACAACCTAACTGAGGACTTAGGTCTGAGGATTTTCCAGAAGACCTTGAGAGCAGAATTTCAGGTTCATATCTGTTGAGTATAGTCTGAAGAATGACGAAGGGAGGTGTGGAAAGTATTTTTGATATCTGCCTAAGTTGTAGTAGCAACACATCATTAAATTCATTCAAATATTTAAAATTTAACATTTAGAATTTAGAAATTTCAAATTCAAAATTAGTCATAAATTTTTTAATTTAATTTAAGCTAATTTTTTTCTTGCTTTCCATTCATGTACAACTTCACCACTTTGCATATGAGGCTGGAATACATTAGTTTATGATGTTGGTATTCATATGACCAAGTATGACTATTTGTTGGTTTAGAGTCAAACACTTCTCCAGATGCATCAGTGAGGGGTTTGTTGTAAAGAACTGGGGTGACCCCAATGCTCTGGACTTACTTTATTTCCTCTTGCAAACATTATTTCGAAGGCATGGCAGAGGACAAGTTATTCTTAACTACATATGGCATCCAAAGTTAGTGTGGATATGTGCGATCTTGTCTGGAAAAAAAAAAAAGAGGCGGCAGCTGCAGTAGTCTCAGAAACTAGCCAGTGACAACAAAGAAAAGATGTAGAACTGAAAACGAGGTTCATGAAGGCTGCTGCGGTTCCACTTGTAAGAGACTGGTTGTTCTATTGCCTGCAAATTTTAAGATGTCATTTTATTTGTTTGTTTGTTGATTTATTTATTTATTTATTTTGCGGTGTAGTGCTCCATTGTGTAAATGTACCATATTCTCCTTATTCATTCCTCAGTTGAAGGGCATTTAGGTTGTTTTCAGTTTCTGGCTATGACAAAACATGCTGCTATGTACATAGTTGAGCACATGTCTTTGTGGCATGATTGAGCATCCTTCGAATATATACTCATAAGTGGTATTACTGGGTTTTGAGGAAGGTTGTTTCCTAATTTTCTGAGAAATCACCACACTGACATCCAAAGGGGTTGTACCTGTTTGCACTCCCACCAGCAATGCAGAAGTGTTCCCTTTACCCCACAACCTCTCCAGCATAAGCTGTCATCAGTGTTTTTGATCTTGGCCCTTCTTACAGGTGTAAGATGGAATCTCAGAGTTGTTTTGATTTGCATTTCTGTGATGACTAAGGATGTTGAACATTTCCTTAAGTGTCTTTCAGCCATTTTCGATTCCTCTGTTGAGAGTTCTCTGCTTAGGTCTGTACTCCATTTTTGTTTTTATTGGATTATTTGTTCTTTTGGTGTCCAATTTCTCGAGGTTTTTATATATTTTGGAGATCAGACCTCTGTCTGATGTAGGAGTTGGTGAAAATCTTTTCCCATTCTGTAGGCTGTCATTTTGTCTTGTTGACTATGTCCTTTGCTTTAGAGAGGCTTTTCAGTTTCAGGAGGTGCCATTTATTAATTGTTTCTCTCAGTGTCTGTGCTGCTGGGGTTATATTTAGGAAGTGGTTCCCTGTGCCAATGTGTTCAAGTGTACTTCCCACTTTCTCTTCTATGAGGTTCAGTGTGACTGGCTTTATGTTGAGGTCTTTGATCCATTTGTACTTGAGTTTTGTGCATGGTTATAAATATGGGTCTATTTTTATTCTTCTACATGTTGATATTCAGATATGCCAGTGCCATTTATTAAATATGCTTTTTTTCCATTTGATATTTTTTACTTCTTTGTCAAAAAATAAGGTGTTCAAAGGTGTGTGAATTAATATTCAGGTCCTCGATTCATTTCTATTGGTCCTTTCGTCTGTTTTTGTGTGGTTGGGTTGGTGTCTCAATCCCTCCACTTGAGACCTTGCTTGTTTACAGAAGTGGCTAGTACAGGGTCAGTGTTCCTCATTACTGGTCTTTGCTAGGTTTACTCTTGTAGATTCCATGGGGTTTCCCTTGTACTAGGTTTCCATCTAGGCCCTGAAAGGCCTCCCAATTCCAGGCATTTCTCCAAGTATCCCACCCCCCAACTTGATCCTTTCTGTTCCTAACTGTACCCGCCTTCAGTCCATCCATGAAATCTATTCTACTTTCTCTTCCCAGGCAGCTCTTTAAAACTTCCCCTTAAATCCTCATTGTTATTTAGCCTCTCTGGTTCTGTGGACTGTGCATGATTATCTTTTACTTTACAGCTAATATCCACTCGTAAGTGTATATACACCATGTTTGTTTTCTTGGTTTTAAATACCTCACTCAGGATGATTTTTTTCTAGTCCCATTTATTTGCCTGCACATTTCATGATGTCATTGTTTTTAACAGACAAATAATACTGCACTTTATAAATGTATCACATTTTCTTTATTCATTTTCTGGTTGAAGGACATGTAGGTTGTTTCCAGTTTCTGGCTAGTATGAATAAGGCTGCTATAACACGTTGAACAAATATGCTTGTGATAGAATGGAGTATCCTTTGGACATATACCCAGGAGTGATACAGCTGGGTCTTGAGGTAGATCAATTCCCAATTTTCTGAGAAAGTGCCACATTGATTTCTATACAAGTTTGCACACCCACCAGCAATGGAGGAGTATTCTTGCTTGGCATCATCAGATCTTAGGGAGTCATGTGGAGGACAGAGAGGAAGTAATGTAAGGACCAGAAGAGTCAAGGATACAATAAGAACATGGCCCACAGAATCAAGTGACTGGGACTCAGGGGACTGGCAAAGATCAGGGAGCCTGTAGGAGTCTGATGCTGTGGAATATTTATACACTGTGAGAGGATGTATTCATTGTGATTTGGTGTATTGAAAGCTGAAAGGTCAATATCTAGATAGGAGGTATAGGTGAGACTTCTGGGCAGAGAAAAGAAGAAAATGAGGAATCTAGGCACAAGGGACACCAGGAGATAATACAGAGGAAACAGGAGGTGCAAGATGAAAGAGGGGTAATGTCATGTGGTAGAACATATATTAATATAAATGGGTTAATTTAAGTTAGAAGAGCTAGTTAGGAATAAGCCTAAGCTATAGTCAGCCAGCTATTTCTATCATTTCTATAGTTTTGGAACTTGCTTTCTCTGCACTTCCTGCTTTCTTAGGTAATATTAAGTCCTGGATCTTTGATGGCGATTGAAGTTCAGCTAGTATACAGTTTTTCTTCTTGCCAAATTAGGGAAAAATTTACATAAGAGATAAAAAGTTTATAATGTTGAAAAACAAAAAAAACTTAAGCTGTTTATCTAATAAGATATTTTTAGGTCTAAAAAGATATTTTAGGATGGAAATACAAATTATGATTTTAAATTGTTAATTATGAAACTTTGGACTCACTAAGATAGGATAAACCAGTACTTTCTCCAAATTTGCCAAATGCATATAAACTAAACACTGTGAATGTATTTCTTACTGGATAATTGTTTTATTGTATATAGTTTAACTATGTTAGAGTTAAAACCTTTCTTTTTATTTAGACAAAAGGGAAAAATTTATGGGATATTTATACAGTGTGTAAAGATGTATTTGTTGTTATTAGTGTAATAAAAAGGTGAATGGTCAATAGCTGGGCAGGAGGTATAGGCAGGACTTCCAGGGAGAGAAAGGAAGAGGAGGAAGAATCTAGGTGTGCAGAAGATGCCAGCAGACTTGGAGAAGAAACAGGAGGTCCAAGATGAGAGGTCAAGCCAAGTGATAGAACATAGATTAATATAAATGGGTTAATTTAAGTTATAAGAACTAGTTGGGAACAATCCTAAGTTATAGGCCAAGCTTTCATAATTAATATTAAATATCTGTGTCTTTATTTGTGGATTGATGGCCTTGATGAGAAAGCTTGCTATAGGCTGACCTAAGTCCTCTGCAAAAATGTTATGGATGACTGAGTAACTTGATGTTCTTGTGGTTTCCTAACAGTAGGAGTAGGGGGTGTCTCTGGCTCTTTTGCATACTTGTATGACAGTTTTGCTCCTACAGGGTTGCCTTGTCTAGCTTTGAGGTGATGGTAATGTGCCTGGTCTCCCCCACCCTTTTACTTCATTTTTTTTTTAAAAAAGACAAACTATCTTTTTTTTTAAATTTTACATACCAATTTCAGTTCCCACTCCCTCTCCTCTTCCTGTTCCTGTTTTGCATTTCCCCTTTATTATCCAATCTATTTTTTCAAGATTATAGTAAATACAATTCAATTCTCAAATTTTTCATTTTTAGAAAGTTTGAAATAGGTTATCACTATATAGCTCAGGCTAGAATGAATCAGTTATCTTCTTGATACAACCTACCAAACACTGGAATTTTGGGCATAAACCAAAGCTGGTTATGCATTTTCAACTTTTCATGAGATTACCAAAAGTAAAAAAGTATATTTATGCCAACAAACTATTGATGACAAATACTCATGAGAATATGGAGAAAATGAACCACTGCCATCATTGTTATAAATATAAAATGGCAACAGCATTTTGGAAAATGATCTGACAGTTTCTTATAATGTTGAACAGATATTTACCATATGACCCAGTATATCCACATCTATCCATATATCCAAAGGCAATGAAATGAAAACATGTTTGTATAAAAACTTGTGCATCAATATTTATCGCAAAATTATTTATCATAACAAAAAAGAAGAAAATGCAAGTCTTCATGAACTATTGAATGCAAAAATAATATGGAGACTAGTCTGTATCTGGTAATAAAATGTAAGACTAATATATGTTATAATACAAATGAAACTTGAGACATTATGGCAAACTAAATTCTAGGCAAAATAGACAACATGTTGCTGTTCCTCAGGGAAGAGCACAATTTCCTCCCATGACTTAGTTAAGCCATAATACAAGTTTTAAACCCCTTAGGATAGGATAATTAACATATGTTTGTTTCTTGCTTAATATTGTTTATGCTGCTTTTAATTCTAATTTTATACTTGATATCTGTTCTTATTGTATATAGTTTTGTATTGGCTTTGAAATTCTGTTATTCAGACAAAAAGGGGAGGTACTGGGGAAACTCCTTCAGCCAATGGCCTTTGAGATGTTGGACCACTTTGGGCATGTCCTTGGGTACTATAAAAACAGATGTAAAAATGTGTTCTCTCTCTCTCTCTCTCTCTCTCTCTCTCTCTCTCTCTCTCTCTCTTTCGGTGGCTGAATTCAGTTCCTGTTTGCCACTCATGCAGAAGACTGTTGATCTGTGAGTCTACCCTTGCATAAAGAACCCTTTATTATACTCAATTCTGAGCTAGTGTCAGGCTACTTTATTACAGTTCATATATATATATATATATGAACATATATATATATATATATATATGAATGCAATAACAAGTAATGAAAAAAGACTCCATGAATTTGAAAGATGGCAAGGAAGTTTATATGGGATGGTTTTAAGTGAGGAAAGGGGAGGCAAAAATTAAGTAATTATATTATAATCGAAAAATAAAAGGAAAAATATATCATATAATGCATGACTTCATTTACATGAAATGTCCATAAAAGGCAAATCTATAGGGACAGAACATAAATTAGTGATGGCCTTAGGATGAAAAATGACATGAAAATTTCTCTCGAGATGCACTAAATATATTGAAATTGAACAAAGGTCATAGTAACAGTACCTTTTTAAATCTGAAAAAGAAAAGTCTCACTTAATAGTACTTTTAAAATAAGTAAATTATATGATACATAAAGTGTACTCATTGAATGAGTACATGGGATGTAGGGAAATGAAGCTAAATTATGGTTATTCTTTCTCACTATTTGCTTGTGAAGAGAATAAGTTACAGAGAAGTGAATCTGTCAAATAAGCTAAGTGATATTTTATCCAGACATCTGAAGTGAAATAGTCAAGATTAGTAACATTTTAAATAAATGCAAAACTGTTGTCATCTTTATAAACTATGTGCATAAAGAATTGTTTGATGAAGTAAAACAAAAACACACAGCTGATATGAACATTGACTTATATCATGGTTCTACTGCATGTTGGTAGTAAAACTCATGTTTGAAACCTTAAATTTTTTCATCTGTAAACAAGAGAACAATAGAACCATATAAGAAAAATTGCTTTTAAATAGAAATAATAATATAATAAAAAGAAGATTTCTCTAGGTATGTTGATAGAAATGATGAAATATAAACATTCATAGCGATGCTAAATAATAAAAGAATCATTGTGAAAGAGGGGGCTAAAGGGGGTAAAGGGCCAGCTGATCAGGGAGTTTCTTGTGAGAGAGTGATTCTCTTAGGAATGCTAGAAATGATACCAGTGAAATGTCACCAATGTGACTGCCCAAACATGAACTGAACAAGGATGACACCCATAGACACACTGACATGGAAATCCCATGAAATCTTAACCCTATACAAAAAACTACAGGTAGCTAAGAAATATTAAAAGAGGGAGATATGGTCTTCCTCAGAGAAGAATTGGTTATCCAATAGCAATACCAAATAGTCAGCCCTGAAAACATACACAAAAGTAACAGACTCAGTAGGTACTATTTATATATTGAGGAATACATGCACATATATTTATGTATGTAAGCAAGCACACATATGTATGAGAGAGTTACTTTTCTATTGCTGCAAGGAAACACCATGACCAAGGCAACATATAGAAGAAAGAGTTTACTAGAAACTTGCTTAGAGTTTCAGAGAGTGCGTTCATGACCATCGAGGTAGGTATCACAGGAGCAGGCAGGCAAGCATGGTGCTGAAACAGTAGTTGAGAGTTTACATCCTTATCTATAAGCACAATGTAGAGAGCCAACTGGAGTGGAATGGGCATAGGATTTTGAAACCTCCAAGTCTACTCCAGTGACATACCACCTCCAACATAACTAAATCTCCTATTCATTCCTAAATCTTCTAGCAACTGGGAGCCCAGCATTCAAAAATGTGAGTCTATGGAAAAATAATAATGGGAGTGTACATAGGAATGGTTGGAAGAAGGAAGGGGAATTTAGGCAATTATATTTTAATTTCAAAAATAAAAAAATAAAAAGATATCTTAGATATAAATAGAATGCTGCAGACTTTTGAATGAGGAAAGATTTATTTGTGGTTTGATTTTGAAGAAAGTTTCCATAGAGATGCTGACATTTGAAGTAAGGCATGACAGATAGACACTTTCATTTTAGTCCATAGGGCTGGTTTGATGGAATAAATCAGAAAAAGCAAGGGAAGTGTGAACCATACAGAAGGAACTCAAGTTCAAACAAAACAAAACACAAAACCAAAATTGTACACTATTTGCTATATATCAGCCACTTGACATGGGACAGAAGTAAAATGAATATTTAAGAACCAGTTTATTGTTAGCAATGTCATAATTCTTTGCTTTCATATTGACTCTTTAACAGTTTTTCTTAAGGTATGATATGTATGATATATATATATAAAGAAAAATATATGTATATATATATGAAACCTTTTTTTCTAGAATTAGGTAGTACTCTACATAACCATTAATATTAAGTTAATATTAATATAATTAATATAAAGTTTATATATATATACATTAACTTCTTGTCATGATATTAATGGTTATATAGAGTACTACCTAATTCTAGAAAAAGGTTTTATTTACCTTCCTATACATGATTTCAGGTTTGAGCTTCTATCAGTTTTCAGCACTGAGCCATGACACTTCTAACAGTGAACTTTGAAGTCTCCAAAAGAAGGATGGGGCCCCATAATGAAAATTCCTCTAGGACTATGATAACACCACTAAGGTGAAAAATACCACCTAAAGACTGGCTTTGGACTATAAATTTTTCAGGACAATTTCAAGGAGTCTAGCTGAGATGATCCAGTCTAATAGACTACTTTAGCCAGGACTTTAGACAAGCCATGCACTTTCCCATTATGTGGAGACTGGACAACAAATGATACAGCTTCCTCTCCCAGGATGTAATAACTAGCCCCAATTTTTCTTTTCAGGATCCTCTAAAGATGTTATTGGCCACAGACATGAGGAAGTATATTTAAGAACATTATGCCCCTATTCCCAAGAGGTGGAATGGGTGTTTTTTTGGTCATTCAATGGATTATGGATATTTGTCATTGTTTAGGGGAATTGATTACAAGCTGTTATTGGTTACAGTCAGGAGGAAAGTTGAACAAAGGAGATTAGTTTCAAAATTCTTGTTTGGAAAAGATAAAAGGGGGATACAGATATGACATTATAAAAGGTAGAATCTACTTTGGAAAGAAAAATGGGAGGATATTGATGTGATAAGATAAAAACATAGATTATTGAATCCACTTTTAGAAAACAAATATTAGTTTTAAATATTTTACATTGGATTGGACTTTTGCATATTATATACAAATTCTGTATATTGATACAAATTTGTGATTGATTATGTTAGAACAGATTGTACATACATTTATAATATAAAACTCATTTAAAAATATAATGCAAATTTCTGGTCCTTGAAAAATATTATTACCAACTGTTTAGGATAATAAGAAAATGCAGGTTAGTAGTTAGTCACCTATTATAATTGAACTTGTAGTTACATTAGCTATGTCTTCAATGTCAAACAAAGATATATTTTAGACAGGTCATCTGCAAACATTTCAGAGATCTACAGAATATGGCATTTATGATGTTAAATAACATAGGTTCTTTTGTATGACAATGAGACATATCTGCTCCTGGCAACACCAATCTACTTTAGAGAAGATGATGGGCATCAAAGAAATTCCACATGTAGTTTGCTTTGTTTGTGAGAAATATAAGTCACTAGGGATGAAACTGCCCTTGCCTTGACTTCTGACAGTATGTTGTTCTAATTAGAGAAGCAGGGCACAAAAGAAAGTGACTGCCAAACATTGCCAAAACAAGAAGGGATAGCCTTTCATAATATCCTGCATTAGAGAAAAGTCTGTCAGTTATGTAGGCAAAAAATTGGTTCCACAAAATTGCAGAGGAACTTTGGGTGACTGCTCAGGCAGCCAGTTGTTTCTGTCATTTCTCACATCTTTTGGAAGCTGCTTGCTTGCATTTCCTGCCTACTCAATTAATATTATTTTCTTCTTGCTTCTCTGAGGGAGTTGAAGATTAGATAGTTATAGTTTTCCTTGTTTACCTGACACAGAAAGCAAGTGATAGACAGTAAATTAGGCAAAAGACTTTAGATTCATCAAGATAAAATAAATAATGGAGAACTTTCTTTGAATTTTTCAAATGCAAATGGAATAGACATTGCTGATGTATTTATTTCCTATATGTATTACATATAGTTGTTGTACTTATTGTATGTAGTTTTCTTATATTAGCTATAGCCTTCATTTTTATTTTAGACAAAAAAGGAAATAAAGTGATATATTATTTGTGTTTTAATAAATCAATCTTGCCTGAAGGTCAGTGCAAAACAGCCATATTGTCAGCCATACAGTCCAGGCAGTGGTTGTACACACCTTTAATCCCTGCAGCCACACTAGTTTTCAGTAGAGGCCAGGCAGTGGTGGTACACACCTTTAATCCCAGCACTAGAGAGGAATATAAAATATAAGGAGACAGGTCTCACTTTCAGTCTCATTCTGAGGATTCATGAAGGCAGGATCACCATTTTGGTTTGAGGTAGAGGTAAAAGACATTGACTGGCTGCTTTGATTTCTGATCTTCAGGTTGAACCCCAATATCTGTCTTTGGGTTTTTATTATTTGTGTTACATTATGATTGTAAAATACACCCTCGATTACAAAAGTCATGGATACAATTAAGTCATATTATGTTTATTTTAATATCTATACACAGTGCTTTCTCAAAACTCTTTGCTGAATTCGTGTGCTGTAGGCAGAGACTGCTTGTTCTTTTACCTGCTGCCCAGGCACCAAACAATCACACAGAAACTATATTAATTACAACACTGCTTGGCCGATGACTTAGACATCTTGTTAGCTAACTCTTATATCTTAAATTAACCAGTTTCTATTACTTTGTATTGTACCATGAGGTTTGTGGTTACTGATAAGTTTCTGGGGTGTCTGTCTCCTTCACCAGCTACATGGCGTCTCTTTGACTCTTCCGTCCTTTTCATCTATCTCTGCTTGGAATTCCAACTTTGCTCTATTCAGTGCTTCCATAGGCCCAAAACAGATTCTTTATTAACCAGTGGTAATAAAACATATTCACAGCATACAGAGGGGAATCCCATATCAATGCATACTCACTGAATATTTATTTGGTTTATTTTTTGCTCAATATAGTAGTAGATGGAACTTAACATAGAACATTATTTCTGGTTTAATGTTCCTTACAGCCAATATTCAAGTGAAATAATTTTATGACACTAGAAAACTGAACACAGTGCATAAATAACTGGTGATTATCTGCCCCTAGCTAATATCCAACAGGGTCAATAAAATATATTTATCTTAACCATTTGTTACCAATGGCAGAATTATTATAGATATCTAGGCAGAAATGAGTGTAACTCAGTTAGGGAGATGGGATGAAGAGACACTAGTAGATTATTTCCGAAATGGGAAATTGTATAGTATAGAAATTACTTAATTGATTAAATGTTCTTAGAAATACCAACTATTTATTGGTTTAATTCTTACAAGTAAAAGATTTTCAAATGAAAAGAAGTCACTTGCTATTTCAACTCAATAAATACCACATTATAATTTCTCAGTTTCCTGAAGATATTTTAAATAAATTCTTTCATAAATAAATATTTCATTTTAACTATCACTATTTGAGAATGACTCTTTCAATCAATATTTTAAAATAGTATTTGGATTATGAGCCTCCATTCCTGAAATCCAGTTTTCATATACACATGAAAATTAGATAATTAGAATTTTTTCATAAAAATTCAGAAGTCCTTTAGACATATTGTAGGCATTTGTGGTAGGCAGAATTTCAACATGGCTTTCAGGATTCCCAACCCTAATGTGCACACCTCTGTTTTAATGTGATAAGTTATCCCCACTGTGATTAGGTTGCATTCCAAAGAAGATCTAAAAAATTTACAGAAGGAACTGAATTTCCTAACCAAGTGACATCAAGTTAACCATAAGGAGATTATTTTGGTTTGACCTGCCCTAATAAGAGGAAAACGTAAATGACAGAAGTCTGAGAGATTCTAAGTAGCAAAGTTACTTTACTGTTATCCTAAAAGGACAACCATGTTTAGAAGAGAAAGATGCCTTGGAAGGGCATGAGACAGTACCTCAGATGACAGCTAGCATTCAGTAAGAAAATGAGATCATTTTCTAATAATCATGAAATTTAATTCTTACAAGAATCTAAATGAACTTGGAAGCCGACCCTGAGCTTCAGGTGAGAACACAGGCAAAAAATGTGATTCCGCCTTTTGATGCCCCAATCAAAGACAGCATGCAGTACATGAATAATGCTACTCCAGAAGTCATAATTTATTAAATGAATAATCCAAATGTTGGATTAGGATACCTCCTTCTGAGTCTTTTGTTGGGAAGGACCCAGAGGGCTCTCCCCAAAATAGTATAAGTTCCTTCCTTTCTTATTGGTTAACCGCCAGAATTAGTTATAAAATCTTATTACTAAAGACATAATATATCTTTGTCACAAGATATAGAAAAATCAATTTGGAAGTGATCTGGAAACTTCCTTTCTGTTGGCTATCTTGCATAGTGCTGGAATGTGGTATGTGTGCTACTGGGAGAGGACTGTCATCAATGGTCTTACCCACCTGTGACTAGTACAAGGTACAATACAAAATTTTCAGGTAAAATGTTCTCACTGATATAATGCTGACATGACTGGTGTGGATAACCAATGGCTTTCTGATTATGTTTGCATCCTGTTCTACAGGAGGAATTCGTGCCTGATACTGTAAAAAAAAAGTCTATGGTTGGTGTCATAGTAATTGTTCTGTTGTTATAAGGTGACACTATGACCCCAAGGTACGTTTTAAAAGAAAACATTTCATTGGGGAGGTTGCTTCTAATTTCAGAGGGTTAGTCCATGATGATCACAGGGAGGACTGTAGTGGCAGGCAAGTATGGTGCTGGAGCAATAGCTAAGAACACAAAAGACCTGCAAGTCACAGGAAGAGTGAGAGAGGTAGAAACTGGGCCTGGCATGAGCTTCTGAAACTTGAAAGCCCTTCATACTTCTTAGTTACACACTTCCTACAACAAGGCCATGCCTACCTCAACAAGGCCACACCTGTTTATCTTTTTTTTAAATTTTTTTTTATAAAGATAAACTGGGACCAAGCATTCAAACATCTGAGCCTGTGGGGGTCATTCTTATTCAAACCACCACAGCTGGGCAGGGAGTAGCATTGTGAAATGTTGCCTCCTGACATAGATGGCCTGGCCACTGCATTCATGAACTCACTAGAGCTGTGGTTTCCGTCACAAGACTTATATAACAATTAATCTGCTGCTATTTTATCAGGCATGAGGGGGGGATTCACTAGGCTTCAACCCTCCCCGAGGGACTATGGGCAGTTAATTGTTGTAGTGGGGAGAGGGAGTCATATTCCTTAATGGCTACTAAATTGACTTTTGTTCAAGTAAATGACACTCACACACATGGCCATGCAATCAAATATAAACAAATACTGCAAATCATAAAAAATTCATGTGAAAATGGGGGGGGGGAAGCATGTTGAGAAAACCAAGTCTTCAATTGGAGTGTAAGAGGATAAGATAAGATTATGGGGTTCATATGATCAAAGTATATTATATATGTATATATGTGTATTTTTGAAGTTATGAATTAATAGATAATATTTAAAAGAGAGCAGGCAGTCTATGCCCACACCTCTGATCTACAGGAAAGGTATGATAATTAAGTGCCTTAAAAGCTGATCCATTTGCAATAATATACCATATAGCAATAGAAAACTAATACAAATATAAATTAAAAAGCTGTGACTTAACAGTATAATATGTCCCTAGGCAATATTCCATAACAGGTGTGCCTTTCAGAGGTCAGGATTCCAGATAATGATACCAGACATCTCAAAGCTTTGATTATTCTTTAGCTTTCATCTTCATGGAGGGAGGAAATTACATATAAATCACACAGACAGAACAGGTTTAATAAACTCAGAGGATTTATTTGTACCCTGCTTACTATTTATTAAGCATGTGCAGTTGTCCAATAGGCAGCCATTTTTATTTTCCCCTCTACCCCTTTTATGAAATAGTCACTATGTGCTCTAAATTCATTGTAACTTTCAGTCAGAAACACTTGTTTTCTCAACAATTGTATATACTGTACACCAACTTATAGTACACTTAATTTGTACAAAAAAATTAAGTTAAAAATCCCAATAGAAACATCAATAACCTCAAATTTCATGGTCAGATCTATTTTTCCTTTCTTTCCTATGTTTTCACCAAATCATCATTGTCTGGCATCTCATTCTCACAGATCATTGAAAGATGAGAGGTGTTAACCCAATCCATTAATTCACCAAACAAGCATTTATAGAATGACCTACCACACACAAAAAACAGTGGAATAGAGCCAGCTTTACAATGTGTGCTGTGTGCATTTGCACAGGGTTCTGAATGTAGAATGACCCTGTACTTGATTTAATGCTCTGTTTGTGCTGTCTTGAAATCCCTCATCATTTTTGAACAAGGGATTCACATTTCCATTTCGCACTGGGGCCCTGCAAATCATGTAGCTGGCCCTGCTAGGGGAATATAATGCACAGGGAAATATAACTAGACTAAAAAGCTAATAGTGTTTGAGGAAGATATAGAGGGAGAAAGCTGGGAGGAGAAATGAGGCTTAGGCATAGTCATGTTTCATTGCATATGTGTATGAAATTTTCAAAAATGAAGGTTTCTTTAAAAAAAGATAATGGTGTATCAAGATTCTAATTTTTGGTTCTGTTACAAAAGGACTGTGTGGTCATTGTCAAGTCTATGTCCTGTCTCTGAGCCTTAACCATCTTTATAAACTGGGGGAATTTGGTCCAATAACTGCTCATGAGAATCACTCACAGAGGGTTCATGCTCTGAATACAAA
This sequence comes from Myodes glareolus, assembly GCF_982192425.1. Lineage (NCBI taxonomy): Eukaryota > Metazoa > Chordata > Mammalia > Rodentia > Cricetidae > Myodes > Myodes glareolus. The sequence continues at coordinate 50,428,911 of NC_142053.1, forward strand.
GTACAAATTCTCCCCGAAAAAAAACCCCACAACTCTGATCATTCCTGTCATATTATATCTCTCTCAATGTTTTCAATACTTCCTTCTACTCCAATACTGATGCTCCATTCCTAACTCATACCCACAGGAGAAGTCATACTTGAAGTCATATAGAAAAAATCTGACCACGAGCCAGACTTTTAGGAACCAGCAGTAATTCCCATGCATGGAGAGGTGGAACCATTTTCAGATGCAGATGATTCTTTATGTGTAAAGCTAAGAAACAAACATACACGAGTGCAACTCTGGGTTCACAAGGCAGAGTTTGTTCAAACCAAGCCAGGCACCAGCTGTCTTGAACCAGAGTGCCTAGCCCTTCTCCAGGTCTGTGTGAAATTCACAAACAGACTTTCAGAATCACATACTCGAATACTCATACTAATAAGACACACATACACTCACATTCTCACAGGCTGCTTCTAGGAGGATAGGTCTCTCTTAGCTGCATTTTTTTTGGCCCCAAAGTAAGCAGTCTCCACCCTTTGGAAGGATTGCTAACACCCTCAACTCTCTCTACTTCATTGTAATTGTGCACTTGCCTAGGGTGAGGGCATCTTGTCTCCTTATTCTCAGACTCACTTAATCAAATAACTACCAGCTTTCAATTGGAAGCACAGCTGTGACTAGATTGAATTTATTGTTCTATTATGATATTTACATTATGAAACTGAAGGATTATTCAGTGGTTGAGAACACTTACTGTTCTTGCAGAGGAGCTGAGTTTGATTCTCAGCATCCGCATCAGAGAATACACAACTGCCTCTAAGTCCAGTTCCAGATGCAGTGCCCTCTCTTTTGGCCTCTGTGGGCACAGCACTCATGGGAACAAGTCCATACTCAGACAAAAAGACAGTCACCTAGACATAGATAAGCAGACTCTCTCTCTCTCTCTCTCTCTCTCTCTCTCTCTCTCTCTCTCTCTCTCTCTCTCTCCAATTAAATCTTCTAAAAATAAAAAGAAATTTACTTTGTGGTCAAGGGTTTAGAAAAATGCATCTCTTGAAACAACTCCAAAAAGATCATAAAAGCAAAGGGAAAATCTTAGTGCAATTTAAGAATTTCATTCCCATCTCTGTCACAGCTGCCTATTTCAGTATTCCCAACCTTTGTCATCCAATACTGATGCTTCCCTATGTCTTTCTCTCTCAAGATACTGATATAATGAGAGTTCACCAAGGCCAGTTGGACTGGGACTGAACGAGGACGTGATCCAAACAGATTCTCTGAATGTGGCTGGGTTCTCTGAATGTGGCTGGCCCAGAGCCTTTCTGAAAAGCCATTGACAATGACACTGGGACTTGCTTCCTCTGCATATACTGGATTTTGGCGATCCAGTCTGTTTGGATTCTCACCTTCCCTGGACCTGGAGGGAGTGGGGGAGGAACTTGAACTTCCCACAGGGCAGGGAACCCTGACTGCTCTTAGGGATGGAGAGGGAGGAGAAGAGGGAGTGGGGGCAGTGGGAGGGTGTTGGGAGGAGGGGCGGAAATGGAAACTTTTATAATTTAATAAAAAAAAGATACTGCTAGTACACTGTGACTGGGATGCTAAACATTCCATTTCTCCTCACATATTAGTTACTGTCGCTGACTTAGCACATGTATAAACACACTTTATCAGTACTACACTTTCAGCTTTGACACTATACCATTCTGTCATTTTGTCAGTGGAAAAATGAGCTCTGTATACCTTTCTGGAATTCTTTCATGCAACATGCCATTAAATCTGCCTGCTAAGGGTTCTCTGAATGTATCAAAATTGAATTCTTATAAGCTTCTGAGTGTGAGAGTGAGCATGGAGTTCTTTCTATTACAAATGAACATCACTCATTACAGACATTACAGACAGAGTTTGAATGGTAGTGCATGGTATACAGGAAGAAATAAAATCATCAAATAGTAGACAGCACCAATTATGTTTGATTTGATTGAACATGAATGTTACAAAATAGAATTAGGAATAAAATCAGTATCCAGAAAACAAGCATAAGAGGCACCATTTTTTCAATCTCCCATATTAATGGAACTATTCAGAATCATCTTGCTTCTTTCAAGAATGCATTCCCATTGCAATGGATGTAAATTGTTATATCAATGCCAATGATTCCAAAGTTATGATGTTCCTACCCTTGAGTTTAATTTCCTTGAACCACTGTCTAATACTTCATACCGTAGGAAATTCAGATGCCTGGCTTTGCAAATGCAGGCACAGACATTTAATACATTGGGAGTTTTACACTAGCTTGGATCATTTCATGCGATTCGACAAGGTTTTTGCTTTGTGAGTAACCTAACTTGGGCATGGGAGAGAGCTGATCTTACTGATTCTTACCCTTTCACTGATAACAGAACAAGGGGCAGGTCAACCTGGGATCTCTGTCAGGTTGAAGCCTAAACGACAGCCAACAAAGAAAGAACAGCTCTTTGCCAAGCTCCTTTGCTGAGCTGTGGGAAAGCTGGTATAGCAGCAGAGGACCTAAGCTCTGCAAAGTCCTTATTAAGTGTGACAGCAACAGCTGGCGCTGCTAGAAGTGGCAAGAGCAATGAAAGAAACAAAGGCCAGTCAGGAAAAGGAGGCTATAAAGGACCTATTTTGATATACTAAACAATGAGTTTCTGGGCCACTGGTACGCATGAAAATCCCAGCTGCCCCAATGTATGAGGCTTTGCATTGCATTGTGGGCAAGAGATATAATTCCTTTTGTTTATCTCAACTCATCTTGTGAGATTTTCCCTTACAAATATGCAATATGCTTGCATTATGGAAACCAAATGCACCTTGTGTTCCGCTTGATGGAATGGAGTTCCAGTGATAAGAAGAAATGTGTTTGCTTAGTAAAAAATTTTGAAGGTAGATATAACTCCTGAAAGTTGACATGGAAGGCCTCTGTGCCTAGCTTCCCATGCACCATAAAATCCACATTCTTTGTTATCACTCTTTAATCTATTATTGAGTCTGTTTGAATAAACTCAGTCTCCAGTCTCCAAGCTAAAATGATATATTTCTCTTATACTATCCTCTGAGTGCTGGATCAAGTCCCATCCCTTCCAAAAAAATACTAACCCTGATTAACAAACCCAACTGCTGCTTTCCTTTCATTTATTTTTATAGCACTAATAGTATCACATAACCAAGTTCCTACTTTCACATAATTTAGCACCGTCCTCCACTGTGACTCTCTTGGAGATCAGAGGCATATTCCTCATAGTACCTGGAGAGTACTCAGCACACAATAATTTCTAGGTATGAGATGTATGGTCTTTCAATCCTGAACCCAAAGCTGCCTATATGACTAGAGGCAATACTAATTTACTAAATGTAAATTTACTAATCTCCCATTTCCTCATTTGTGAAATGGGAGAGAAAGTATCTATTACACAGAAATAACTGTGCCATAGCCTCTTATTTTATTGATAGGATATACATTATGTTTTTGTTTTCATTTTCCAAAACTTGTCCCCTCATAGAAAGATGAAGTTTTAACAACTACGCACATATGACTGTATTTTCACAAGAGCTAAGTAAAATGAATGAAGAATTACTACACTTGAGTGTGACAATGCAACAAGAAAAAGACACATTGATGGGCTGGGAAGCTAATTTCACTTTATCCATGGGATCCCTTTTGTGAGCCTGAGAAATACAGCACAGTATGAACAGAGATGTGTTCCACATGAAGTAGGAAGAGGGAAGTGAGTACATAATCTCATCTCAAATCCTGACACCAGCTTCACTGAAGTGAACCACAATTTTGGACCAGTTTCCTTCTTTACATCCTCCTGCCACAGTGCCAAACTGATTCCCAAGGCTCCTGGCTCCCATGGCTCCCATGAATTAGGGTTCAATTCTGGTACTATGAAGATCGACCCTAGGTCAGTCTTCCTAAAAACATTAGCAGCAAGCAGTCTCCAAAAAGACATACAAATGACCAATGGTCCATGAAAAAGAGTTCAATATCACTAATCTTTTAGAAAATACCAATCAAAACCACAGCTGTTAGAAAGAAAGGTGAATGTCAGATACTTGAAAGATCAGAACTATTGGTTCAGATTGTAAGGGAAAGTAAACACTTGTACACTGCTGGTCAAAATATAAATTAGTATGGCCATTATAGAAAAGAGAATAGATATTCCACAAAAATGTGAAAAGGAAGCTACTACATAATCTATCATTTCTATTCCTGGGTATATATCCAAAGGAAATAAAATGAATGTATCAAAAAATGTATCTTTATACCATGTTTATTACAACATTATTTACAGTAGCTAAGATACAGAATCTATTGAGATACATATGTACATAAATATTGTAGAATATTATGCATGAAAAAGGTTGAAATCCTCTCATTGACCACACCATCGATGAAACTGGAAGACTTCATGGTAAGTGAAAAGTAAATACCAAATAGTTTCATTTACATGTAGATTCTGAAAAATTTGAACTCATAGACATGGAGTAGAGCAATAATTGATGAGGCCTAGAAGGCAGAAGAAACAAGTAAATAAATGGTAGTTTCAGTTATGTGGAAAGCAAAAGTTCTGAAGATATAAAGCATAGCATTATGTATATACTGTAAATATGAAACACATAGAAGAGAGCTTAATTATGTTGGGTAATGGCTATGTTGATTAGCTTGATCTGATAAATTAACAAGTTGTTCATGCCAAAAAATATTACATTTTATATCTGTATCTGTCTATTTTTATTTTTAATTCAACAGCTACTTTGTGTTGCTAATAATTCGATATCCAAGTGTTTAGATGGGAGAAAACACATTAATTTTGGTTCAATGTTCTGATCCAAAGTCAAGGGCTACTTCTGGTGATGACAGGACTGTTGGCAGCATCCCAGCATTCAGTGCCACATAACCAGAGATAAAGAAAATAGACCTACATATGCTTCAATTTTCTGTGCTCTTATCCCCCTCTAATAAAACCAGCAGAGTTCAATCATGCAGATTCTGCCCTAATATATTTAGTTCATCTTTAATCATCACTTGATATCAACTCTAAACACCACATTTGGGTTGTTTATACATCTCTATACTTAACAATTGAGATGAATTTTTAACAGTCTATACTAGCATCTATTGTCATATGTTATCATTGTTGTTGTTTTTGAATCTTATTCTGATTGAGTAAGATGAAATTTCATAGTAGTGTTACTTTGCATTTCCTGACTAAGAAGATTGAACATTTTAAAAGCTGTTTGCCAGTCATTTCTATTGAACCATTTGAGAACTAACTAACTCTGGTTAGTTCCATAAACGGTTTTTCATCAAGGTTTTTTTTTCTGGAAGGTTAAATTTTTGTGTTCTTTCTATATTTTAGATACTAGCCTTCTCTTCTGTGTATAGATGATAAATATTTTCCCTTTCTGTTGACTTTTTTTCACTCAAATGATGGTGGTCTTAATGACCATGTTGCCAAATCCTGTTCAGAAAGTCCTTTCCTGTAGCAATGAATTGAACCATATTTCTACTTTATCTTTTATCAGATTCCAGGTATCAGTGCTTATGTTGAGGTCTTTGATCCATTTGGAGTTGAGAGTTGTACAGAATCATAAATAAGAATCAAATTTTATTTTATATGTAGCTATCAAGATTGACAAGCACTATTTGTGGAAATGGCTATGTTTTGCTTCTAATAAGCGAGTGTGTGGTTACTCCCATGATGTCTATGATAGTATTGAACTTATAGGCATACCTTTCCAGACTGCTCATTATTGTGGCTGAAAGGGTTCACAACTGGGTGAGATCAATGATTGTTGGTATCTTTATCAAAAATCAGGGAGCTGTAAGAGTGTGAGTTTCTGGGTATTCAACTTTATTCCATTGGTCAGCGTGATGGTTTAAAAGAAAATGGTCCCCAAACAGAACTGCACTATTACTAGGTATGATCTTATAGTAGGTGTCCTAGTTAGAGGAAGTGTATCACTGTCATGGTGGGCTTTGAGGTCTCCTATTCTTACTCTATGCCCAGTGTTACAGTTACCTTCCTGTTGCCTGTAGAGCAAGACTTAGAACTCTCAGTTTCTTCTCCAGAACCATGTCTGCTTGCATGCCACCATGTTCCACCATGATGATAATGAACTAAACCTCTGAAAATGTGAGCCACCCCAATTAAACATTTTCCTTTATAAGAGTTTCTGAGGCCACGGTGTCTCTTCAGAGTAATAGAAATCCTAACTAATACAGAAGTTGGTATCAGCGACTAGGGTATTGCTCTGATAGACCTGATGACTATGTTTTCATTTGGAGAAATTTGGGCTTTGGTACTTTGGGTTAGGAAAGCAGTGAAATGATTTAAGCACTTTCTAATGGGCCATTCTAGTTGGAACATGGCAGATTTGAACTGTGGGGACTAGATCAAGATGTTTCAGAGGAGAAGAATTTTAGTATGTTGCCTAGAGATCATTCCTGTAATATTTTTGTGAAGAATGTGACTGAATTTTGCCTTTACCCAAAGAGTCGGCCTGAGGTTAAAGTAAAGAGATTTGGATTAATTCTGTAGGCAGAGCAAATTTCAAAGCAGCCTAGAATCCTCTGTTGTGCGGTTAATAATGTTAGTTCTTATGAAGATATATGATAAAAAAGAGAAAGCTGAGTAAGGAAAAATAAAAATATGCAATTTAAGGAGAAATAGAGCAACTGGGAGTGGGATGGAGGTAAGATCTATGTTCAAAGTGATAAATGGATTAAGAAATGGAATAAAGGGAGTGATCAGCTCAGGACAAGATTCTAGTAGCTAAATTTCCAACTTCTGAAATGGAATTTTTAAAAAAAACAACTTAGATCTGGGTGTGGTATTACATGCCTTTAAACCCAGTACTCCAGAAGCAGAGGCAGGAAGATCTCTGAGTTTGAGGCCAACCTGGTCTACAGATGGAGTTTCAGGACAGCCAAGCTTGGGCAATGAAGGAAACCATTGAAAGCAGAAGCTGGTAAAGATATAATTGAATAAGAAGAACGTGTTCCAGCCCCAGAAAGCAGCAGAACTTGGCAGCTTTTGTCAAATAGTTTTATCTTTAGAGTTAAGTTCAGAAGAGAGGGTTATGGAATCTTCCTCTTCTACTAAGGAAAGCTTCTGAGGCCAAGCACGTGTCAGGGGTGTCCCTGAATGTAGGCCTAGAAAGGCCATTCCATGAAGTCGTAAAGTTGAAGCCTAGATTGCCTTACAGACCTCAAGATGTTGGAGTGGCCAGAGTCATGGAATGGCTGTCAAGGAAAATTTCTAAGAGGGAATGAGAACAGCCAAAGAGAAAGAAGTATGTCGCAGTCAACAAAGCAGAAAAGAGTTGGAGATCTGATCTGAAGAGTGCTTTGACACCAGGCATGGAGATTCAGAGTTTGGAGATTGCCCAGCTGCTTTTCGATCTTTCATTGTTCCTCACAAATCTCCCTTCCTCAAGTTTTGGAATGGAAATGGATATCCTGTGCCATTATATGTTGGAAATGTGTGACCTGCTTTTTGATTTTAATTTTATAGGGGATTTCAGTTCAGAGATTGCATGAATCAAAGAAGAGACTTTGAACTTCAAATTTTTCAGTAAGTTTGAGATTGTGATAGCCTATGGGGACTTTTGAAGTTGGACTGAATGCACTTTTGCTTTACGATATGGTTACAAGCCTGTGGGAGCCAGGGAGTGGAATGTGGTAGTTTGAAAGAAAATGGCCCTCAAAGGGAGGAGCACTATTACGAGGCTGGAGTAGGTGTGGCCTTGCTGGAGAAAGTGTGCCACCATTGGGGTGGGCTTTGAGGTCTCCTATGATTAAGCTACACCTGCTGTTCCAGTTCATTTCCTGTTTCCTGTGCGTCAAGATGGAGAACTCTCAGCTCTTTTTCCAGCACTGTCTGCCTCCATGGCACCAAGTTCCACCATGATGATAATACACTAAACCTCTGAAATTGTAAGCCAGTTCATTTAAATATTTTCTTTTATAAGAATTGTCATGGTCATGGTATCTCTTCCTAGCAATACAAACCCTAACAAAGATATTCAGTGAGTCTTATTTTACACAAGTGCCATGTTGTTTTTATTACTATAGCTCTGTAGTATAACTTGAAATGTCAGATGATGAAACTGACTACAACTTGTTGGCATTGTTTGGATGTCCTGGATCTTTTGCATTTCTATATGATATTTAGGATTTTTCCTCAATTTCTGTGGAGAATTGTACTGGAATTTTGATAGGGATTGCATAGAATCTACAGACTGCTTTTTAGCAGGATGGCCATTTTCACACTATTAATCCTGTGAGAAACAGACATCTTCACATCTTCTGGTGTCTTTTTCATTTCTTTCTTCTGTATCACTAAATTTTCATTGTACAAAGTTTTCATTTTCTTTCAAGGTGCTGTTTGGGCTCTTGGAAATGATACTGTTAACTTACTTCTCAGCATCTTTGTCATTTGTATATAGAAGTCTCCTAATTTTTCTGCATTAATTTTGTATTCTGCTACCTTTCTTAATTCATTTATCAGCTTTAGGATATTTCTGTTGGAATTTTTAGGGTCTTTTGTTGGAGCAGGGCCTGCTTGTTCATTCCCATCCACCTGGCAGTGCCTACAGTCTTTTATGTAGAGAGACATATCATCAGAAATAATGATACTTTTATTTCTTTAAAGAAAGACATCTTTTTTAGTAAAAGCCCAGTGCCAGAAATTGATTCTCTCTTTTAGATTTGTTCATCAGTGAGGTTCAATAAACTCCCAAACCATACAGGCTATTTCCAATGCTATTGGTTACCATCCAGAATTTGTCAGTAAGAACCTTTTGCAGAAGGTTCTTATTTGAGTCACAGAACACACACACATATCAAGGTGCTACTTACCTGGAAGTTTCATCTCTACTTGCTTTTATATTTTTGGAATTTGCTATGCATGCTACTGGAGGAGAAAAGTAACCATTAGTCTTACCCAGATGTACAACTTGCAAGCCACAATAATATCAGCCTGGAAATATATGCCTACCAGTGGAATAGTATCATAGACATCATGAGAGTAATCAAACACTTTCTAACTGGATTTCAGTAAGTCCTGCTTGACAAAATGAAAGCCATACCTGACACCATTATCTGACCAAGATACTGTGGATAGACAGGACCTAGGAGAGAACACAATACTAATATTCTATTAAATGGATACAATATTAAACCAGTTCCTAATGACTTCTTACTATATATTAAGGTACCACTCAACCCTTATCACAAAATATTCTGTTTGCAGTATATCATGGCATATATATATATTTCTCCAAAGTACAGGGAAGTGTTTCAGAATAGAGGTTGGGAAAAGTGTAAGAGCCTAAGATGGATAACTACAAAAAACTGCTTGCTGGATACAACAGAAAAGCAACACATACAAAACTCATAGAGTTTATAATAGCATGCACAAGACCCATGCATGCCCAAGTGAGAACAAATCTCAGAATGAAGAAGGGAGTTGGACATAAAATACAGCACTAGCCAAGAAGTTATTGGCAACTCTCAGCTGCTGGGAAAGGAAAGGTCAGATTTCTCTAAAAGTGAAACCACTGATAAGTCGATTGCACTCCAAGAATATTTGGGAAACATAAATTGGCCTAAATGTGAGAAGAAAATGATACGAATTTGGGTGTTGAAGGAAAGAATGGATCTTGAGAAGAGTTGGCAGAGAGTGAACTTGAGCAAAACTGACTGTATGAAATTTTCAAAGAATTAATGAAAAACAAAGAAATATCTATGATGATATTCTCCATCATTTACCCTACCTCTTAAAGACGAGTTTGATGAAAATTAGATTACTGTAGCCTCAAAAAACAAAAAAGAATAACAACCATTGCTTAAAACTTTTAACTGGCTAATAGGTGTGTTTTAAATTTCTTAATCTGATTGGTGGCATAATGAATCCTTTATATGTTGTACTGACTACTTATCTTTCCTTCTCTCTTGATTAGCCTCTTATGAAGACAATATTCTCCCAATTATAGATTCCAAGAACAAAACATTAAAAAACACTACAAGCATTTTTTTGTTCCCTCTGAAATTGTAGGACATATGATTAAGACTCATAGTGCTTTGGGTTGAAGCGCAGAAGACATTATCAGAAGTTTTAAGAAAAAAATTGGTAAGAAACCCAGTGTAAATAAGTAGAAATCCAGTTCAAATAGATAATCATAATCAGTATCTTTTCATACTTGTAATCCTCATCAAAATATCAATTTGAAAAATTAATGATTATACTTTATAGAAGAATTCAATGCTACTGATTAGACCACTAATAAATATTTATTTACTACTGTAAGGGGTTATTTCTTATTTTTAAAGACCTACCAAGGAATTATTTAGAAATATTCAAAGTTCAAGTTTCTAAATTCTATGAAACTCAGCTAGCAAGGGCAAATTAGGAGTCTAAAGTCACAAAGATCATTACTACTGAAGTCAAGATGAGCGTCTCTAATGATAGCCAACTAGCTAACTCAAGTTTGATTTTCTAGATATTGTGTTTGCCTCAAAAATTAAATGAATTCAAAGACTTTGGTTTGGGTCACATGTTAAAATTAACTGTGTACATCAGTGGTCTTCCACCTCAGTGTTTCTAGTGTTTCTAGTATCAGGAAGCTCAAGAGACATTTAACAGTAGGTCAGTTGCTACATTAGGCTGGCAAGGTAAAATAGGACTTAACCTTGCATTTAAATGGTCTCTATAGTCTATTCTTCTAGTGTCTCCCTTTAACCATACCTCCAAATAACAAACACAAACATTTGTCTGTGATTAATTTGATTCTGCGTCTTATGAATGCCTTCCTTCCTTCCTTCCTTCACTATTTATTTTTATTTTTCTCTTATTCAAAGTCTTGTTTCAAAGGATATATTTTTTGAATGATGTGGTCACCAATTTATTTTTACTCTCAGATAAAATGTCTACATGCTTAAATTCAAATTTCCTGACATTTTCTTTCCTGCCTGGATTGTTGAGTTTTTTTTTTTCAGTGTCTATTACAACCACAGAATCCGCCCATGCTTTCTTCATTTTTTTTTCCTGCTTAAAGCTGGATAACTAGTGAGTACAGTCTTGGTCATCATTCATTTCATGCCTTATTTTCATTGATTAGCAAGCTGAATTCTCTATAATAGCCCATCACCAGCTTATTTATCTTTAATAACATTCTTATTCTAGAAACCTAATTTGTCCAGCATTTGGTTCCAACTGTTTTTCACCAGCTGCATCAAATAGTATACAGTCAAAAGTGAATGCACAGCAGAAAGTCGGTGTCTTTCATGGGATGGCAGAAGAGTGCAATGGACAATGAATAACGTATATGAGTCTTCTTTTGTTTAGTGCTCACACTTTTAGAACTAGAAACTGATAATATTTGCCCAATACTATGATTATGCTGAAGGGTAGTGAGTCTCATGCTTTAAAATGGTTAGTTTTAGGTGATAGGAATCTCATTTAATATTGAAGAACAATGAAAAACATCATCTGTTCATATGGCACCTGTATTCTAAGGATAAAAAGCAGACAAGAACTTAAATAGGAAAGTGAATTAGATACTACTTTCAAATGTATTCATATCCTTAGAGAAAGAGATTAGCAATGTTATACTTTGTAAAAATGATGAAATTTTATTTATTAATGATGATGATGATGATGATTGTGATGATGATGGTGATAGGGAATGAGCCCAGAGCTTTGGTTTGCTAAACACAAACTCTAACATTGAGCCACATGCCCAGACAATACAATTTAAAATATGTTAGTCAAAGAAGACTTCATGGAAAAATTGAAATAATGAGGGAACTGAGGGATCTAACAACATGGTTACAAAATAGAAGAGTCCTGAAGAATGACTGAATACTGAGAGTAAACATCTTGGGATCTCAAAGCATCCTACATTAAGTCAAACTGCAAAGACCAAGGAAATTGAACACTTTTATAAGCATAGAAATGTTCTTCACCTGAGATCAAGCAGTTGTCTTCTTATTGCATGAACTACAGCCACAAAGAATAACAGTTTCCACCCTGAACCAGCTCAAACAGGCTTTCTTTTTTCAAAATCAGATGAAAGTCGTTGGACTAAAATTCTAATCAACATTTTGGTCATTTTTCTTCTCTAGCGATGTTTGCTTAATGGGTATACAGTGATTTTAAGGTGGAAAGAAGAAAGCATCAACTTGGTTGCCTCTTTTCTACAAAACTATTTTTGATCCAAATAAATTCTGTCATTGGAACATTTAAAAACATGAGCATATAATCACATTTTCAGTGTCTTTCCCTTTTGCTCACTCTTCCAGACAGAGAGGCGTTCTTTACTGGAGAGCAAGAGTAAGAAAAACACTGATATACTGTGACTATTAGATAGGCTTGTGTCTCCATTTTACTCTGTCCTGACTCTGCCAGCTTGAAATTATTTAAACAGGTTCTTCTCCGTTTGCAGTTGAATCCAGCAGCGGCGTGACTTTTATGTGCGTACTGACCTTATCCTAGTTTAATATTAGTTTGCTCACCCTTAGTTTCATTTTCCACATTTCCATGCATTTCATGTATTTGTATTAGCTGTCTCAAGCCTTTGGGAGAATTAGGTAGGGAATTGTGAGAAAAAAATGAATAAATACCTAAAATATCCAAAGAGAACACCAGATGGAAAATGAAGATCTGCTTCTGAAATACCTGCTTTAATATTTTGGCTCTTCTTCTCAGCAATTGAAACAAATAATTGCATGAATACATATAAAGAAGACATCTTTTTGAAACCCAGATTAAGTCAGGGTCACTATCATCCTTGAGGTATCAAGATCCACTACAGAGTAAGTTCACTCCAATATAATACACATAACAGTGACATAGTTTTCTCAAGAAAATAGGAGTAAATTGCATAGAATTTTTCCTAGGAAGAAGCCAATAAAGAAGACAAGAGAGTTTGAGTAACAATGTACCTTGTTAGCATTAAAAATATTTCTTGTTACATTGATTATTTTCTTCACATAAGATCTAATTGAGAGTCTAAATATCTTTAAAGAGATGTAATTTATAAAAATCACGATTCATTGTATTCAGAAGACTTATGAATAGGATAGTTTAAAAAATTAAGGTATAATGTGTCACATAAGTTTTTATTAAAACTTACCTGAGAAAAGCTATTCATCAATAAACAAATTGCTAATGTAGTCTTTTCTGATGTCACAAACATACCCTCATAAATGTGAATGTTTGGCGAGTTCAACCATTCTGCCTTCTATATCTTGCAAACTGTACATTTTACTCATTTAAACTTTGTGGAGTGATGAAGCACTTCTGTTATTAAAAAGCATAGTAAGCCATCCATATTCACAAGTCCTAAATGGAATCTATAAAAGTTACTGCAACAGAAAGCCTATTGAGATTTTCAAGAAGATCATTTCAAACATTTATTAAATGCTTTATTCTGTATGTGTAACTAATAAGGAGCATAATATAACAACAGTGGCTGGCTTGTTTTTAGTTGTCTCTTGTTCAGTATGGAACAATAAAAATATAAATGAAAGGTGTAATAATGAGAAGCACTTGGGGAGCTTAGATTACAAAGAGCTGGCTGTCAAAATCAATCACTGCAGATTGGAATTCTCAGTTCTCTCTGATTCCTAGCCGAAATAGAAAATGGGGCTGAAAGATGAAAAGACGAAATTCCTAATGTGGGTCACTGTTCTACCAAAGTTACTATGATTTCTATAATCATCCCTGCCTCTGTAAGGAATGCTTGTTAATATGCAAGGTATTATATCTAGTCTAATTACCTCATCTGTAAAAATATCACATACCTCTCTAACATTGGCATTGCCGGGTGCAAAAATGGACCACAAGATACACAATGAAACCCACTTTAAGAGCTTTATTAACAAAGGGAAGTGGAGGAAGAGGGTAGTGCGCAAGCCTGTCTGAAAGGGTGGATTGGAGTGTGTCTGCTTTTTAAAGGCCTACTAGTGCATGTACATAGGGGCTTTCATAGTCACAGCACATATAGATTACGTGACCATGATGCATACAGATTATCTAGGGCAAGAGGCCCTAGTGTGACTAGGCAGTTTATCTGAATGTTGATGTCGCATGAGTGAGCATGGGACCCATAAGCTCCTACTTTGCCTAAAAACTTTCTTCCCCGAGGGGTACAGCACAAGCTGGCAAAATCAAAAATGGATGAGTCAGAGGAATACTCCCTGAAAATGCAATTGAGTGGTGTGGTCTAATGAGCCAGGTAAGGCTGTTCTCCTACCCCAACGATAGGGAAACGAGGAAAGGTAGGTTCCTAAAACTCCCTCACTACCAAGTATGTGGCTCCAGTGTCCAAGAGAAAAAAGATGGTCTGCCCTGATACTGTGATTTCTACCTGTGATTTCCTGGTAGAGATGACAGTGGTTGGGTCAAAAGAGCCCAGGCATCCTCAGGCATCCAAGACCAGACCTAAAAGATTAGTTGGAGAGTGCTCTGTGTCTGCTGTCTCCATGTCATAAGGTACACAGGAACAATCAATTGCCCAATGCCCATCTTGATGACACTTTGGACATCAGGTGCGTGGTGTGATGCATTTTGCCAAGGTATGCCTGGATACTAACAAACATAACATAAATTTAAAACAAGGGTGTTGAGTTTTTCTTCCTGGGAAGATTTGAGTTAAAGTTGAATGTCACAAACTTGTTCTAAAAGGGAGAAGGAGGAGGAAGAAGAGGTGGGAAGGAGCAGTGGGAGTGAGAGCAAGAGTGGGAATGACTGTTTCAAGCAACCACTATACTTGCTCAGAACAGGGAAGGGAATTATTTAGAATGAGGTCGTGAAAGCTTGCAGCATGAGTTCTGACAATATTAAGATAAATACATACCCCAAAGTCAATCTCACATCATTTCACCTTTCCATTGTATCACTTATGTTCATTCAATTCAGCACTGACTGTTTCAAATCTATGAAAAATAGGTCAGGCATATGGGAAAAACTAGCAAATGTCCAATGATTCCTTTCTAATATCTTGCATTTGCACACAACTAATAAAATTATATAGATATAATGAAAATATGCATTTTCACTATTTATCATACAGATGAAAGCCTCTGAATATCCTAAGTGATTTTGAGTGCTTAACTATAAACCAAACATCCATATCACACCTCCTCCAAGAGCAAATATCCCAGAAGAGGGACCAGAAAGAATGCATAAGTAAGAGATGTGGATAGGTGCTGCCAAAAGACATTTGGACATGAACTCATTTCATCTGCAGTAACCTCACAAGATCCAGCCTGTCAAATAACGGTATGAATTGGGGGTGAGCACACAAAGCCTTATGCCTAGCCAATGAACTATTGGCAGCTACTGGCTGCTAAGGTAATGGGGGATACTTTGCTTCATGGGTACAGTCATTGGTAAGTTGCTCATGATGTATTAAATAACATTGTGCCAATGTGCATGCAAGCAGCCTTAATTGAACCCAGTGGGCTATAAAAAACAAAAGACATAAAAGTCAAAGAGGACATTCTTGAAAGAAGGGTTCAGAGAGAGGGATAGGGAGGTAAGAGAGGGGAATAAAGAGTAAATGTAATCAAAGTACATTTATATGCAAGAAATTTTATAACAAAAATAATTTTTAATACCCTAAACATGGTATCAAAAATTTATGTTATTCATACCATTTCTCACCTTCTTCAGCTACATTGCCACACATCTTCAGAAAAATACCACATCCACTATATTTATATCCAAACAAATTTTCCAACAAAGAATACAAAATATCCTGTCTCAAGAAGAACAGTAGGACATAAGTAATCTGAACATACAACTTAAAGTTGGAAATTAAAGTTGCTTTTCCATACAGGAACATCTTTGGAACATTGACATCTCTGCTATAGTGACCTATAAATTGCAGGTGTCTTTAACTGACTCTCAAGCATCTAGATATTGAAGTGGATGACGCATACTTCTAATAAAAAGAGTAGGATTCATATTGGGGCTTCGGCTCAACTGTGGGTTTCATTTCCTGGGTTTTTTTCTTTCTTCCAGGGACTGTCATAGCCCTAACCCTTCCCGTGTAACTAGGCTTATATTGTCTTATACAAAACTGAAATATGCATTCATTTCACAGGCCTGCCCAAGCATTGAGGAAATACTAAGGCTTATGTGGTCATTTTACAAAGAGGGCATTGGAAAGATGCATACAGAGAAGGGATCACTTACCCCCGACTATTAGCAATAGTACAAGAGATATTCAAGCCAGCAACTCTTTTATCTGATTTTCTTGTGAACAATGTCACATAAATTAAGTGCACATATTCTGTCTCCATTAAGTATAAATATACAAAAACATGCATACTAATAGGAACTTAGAGATTGCTGTGAAATAACAAAGACCACAAAATATAGCTAGATGAAGTTATAAACAAAGCTTATTATATACTTGCTTGCCTTTGAAAATTGCATTTGTTGATTAATAGTATTTCACAGTTTTATGTATAACGTCATTAACAATAAATAGTTGTTTTGGCATGTAACATAGCACACATGATTTGCAAAGAGGTTTCCTTAATGCTAGATGCTCTCAGTAAATTCTCAATTTAGTTCTTATATCTGCTTCACTTAATTTTTCTAATTTCTTCTAGTTCTCACTGTACTACTTATTACATTTTTCATGTAACCTATTTTGATCATATTCCTTATCCTCCCCAGCGCCTCTCAGCTTCTCTCCACAATCCACACAACTTGTATTACTTATAATAGACACTGCCAATACACTTGTTTGGAGTTAGCACCTGTACTGGGTTGTCTATAAGTTCATAACAAATATAAGCACAGACAACATATAAAAATTAAAAATATATAATCATCCACAAAGGTTGATAGAAGAGGAATAAACATATACTGTGACAAAGTTGCCATAATTTATAAGAATCATAAGATTTTCTCCAGCTAGGCATGTCTATAATATGTAATCTATAACCTGTAACTCAGGAGGTGAAACCAGGATGGTTGCAAGTGTATGGTGAGCCTGAGATATATAGTGAGATGAGAGACAGGGAGGGGGGAGACTCTACGATAAAATACATATGTATTATAATTTCTAAAGATACATAAAATGAATGTAAATAAGTATAATCTAATGGCTTTAAAGAAACTTAAATAAAACATTAAAAAATTGATCATCCAAAAATGAAAAGATAAAAGGAATCTCATAAGAAAAGCAAAAGAACAAAATGGTAAGAAACAGACAGGACTTGAGATGTAGTTTAATACATAATGCTAGTATGGCATTCACGAGGCCATACCAATAATACAAAAGCACATACACAAGAAAAACTCAAGCATATAAATAAATACGATAAATGGAAAAGAGCATTGATAGCCTATTATAAGTAATGCAATTAACTCTTAAAATCAAGAAATGGTTACAAATTGTCTACAAAAGGAATTTTTATTGATTTCATTGAGCTATACATTTTTCTCTGCTCGCCTCCCTTGCTCTCCACTCTCCTTTAACCCTCTTCCAAGGTCCCCATGCTCTTAGTTTACTCAGGAGATCTTGTCATTTTCTACTTCCCATGTAGATTAAATCCATGTATGTCTCTCTTAGGGTCCTCGTTGTTGTCTAGGTTCTCTGGGATTGTGGGCTTTTTTGTTTGTTTTATGTCTAAAAGTCACTTACGAGTACATACATATGATAGTTGTCTTTCTGGGTCTGGGTTACCTCACTCAATATGATGTTTGCTAGATCCATCCATTTGCCTGCAAACTTCAAGATATCATGATTTTTTTTTCTGCTGTGTAGTACTCTATTGTATAAATGTACCACATTTTCCTTTTCCATTCTTTGGTTGAGGGGCATTTAGGTTATTTCCATATTATGACTATGACAAACAATGCTGTTATGAACATAGTTGAGCACATGTACTATTGAGCATCCTTTGGGTATATACCCAAGAGTGGTGTTGCTGGGTCTTGAGGAAGGTTGTTTCCTAATTTTCTGAGAAATTGCCATACTGGTATCCAAAGGGACTCTATCAGTTTGCTCTTCCACCAGTAATGCAGAACTGTTCCCTTTACCCCACATCCTCTCTAGCATAAGTTGTCATCGTTGCTATTCTTACAGGCATAAAATGGAATCTCAGAGTTGTTTATATTTGTATTTCTCCGATGGCTAAGGATGTTGAGCATTTCCTTAAGTGTCTTCCAGTAATTTTAAATTCCTTTCTTGAGATTTCTCTGTTTAGTTATGTACCCCATGTTTTTAATGGATTATTTGTTCTTTTGATGACCAATTTCTTGAGTTCTTTGTATATTTTGGAGATCAGACCTCTGTCTGATGTGGGGTTAGTGAAGATCTTTTCCCATTCTGTAGACTGCCATTTTATCTTGTTGACCATGTCCTTTACTTTACAGAGGCTTTTCAGTTTCAGGAGGTCCCATTTATTAATTGTTTCTCTCAGTGTCTGGGCTACTGGGTTTATATTTAGGAAGTGGTCTTCTGTGCCAATGTGTTCAAGTGTACTTCCCACTTTGTCTTCTATGATGTTCAGTGTGACTGGCTTTATGTTGAGGTCTTTGATCCATTTGGACTTGAGTTTTGTGCATGGTGATAGATATGGACGTATTTTCATTCTTCTACATGTTGATATTCAGTTATGCCAGCACCATTTGTTAAATATACTTTCTTTTTCCATTTTATATTTTTTGCTTCATTGTCAGAAATCAGGTGTTCAAAGGTGTGTGGATTAATATCCAGGTCTTTGATTTGGTTCCATATGTTCTCCTGTCTGTTTTTATGACAATACCAGGCTGTTTTCAGTACTGTAGCTCTGCAGTAGAGTTTGAAGTCAGGGATTGTATTGCCTTCAGAAGTTCCTTTATTGTAAAGGATTGTTAGGATTGTTTTGGCTATCCTGGGTTTTTTGCTTTTCCATATGAAGTTGAGTATTGTTCTTTCCAGGTCTGTGAAGAATTTTTCTGGTCATTGCATTGAATCTGTAGACTGCTTTTGATAAGACTGCCATTTTTACTATGTTATTTATACCTACCCAAGGTCATGGGAGATCTTTCCATTTTCTGGTGTCTTCTTCAATTTCTTTCTTCAAAGATTTAGTTTGTGTCATACAGGTCTTCCACTTGTTTGGTTAGAGTTACTCTGGTATATTTTATGCTATTTGTGGCTATTGTGAAGGGTGATGCTTCTCTGATTTCTTTGGCAGCCCATTTACCATCTGTATAATTGAGGGTTACTGATTTTTTTGAGTTAATCTTGTATTCTGCTACATTACAGAAAGTGTTTATGAGCTGTAGAAGTTCCTTGGTAGGATTTTGGGGGTTGCTTATGTAAGCTATCATATCATCTGCAAATAGTGAGAGTTTGACTTCTTTTCCAATTTGTATCCCCTTGACCTCTTTTTGTTGTCTTATTGCTCTGTCTAGGACCTCAAAAACTATATTGAACAGATATGGAGAGAGGGAGCAACCTTGTCTTGTTTCTGATTTCAGTGAGATCACTTTGAGTTTCTTTCCATTTAGTTTGATGTTGGTTGTTGGTTTGCTGTATATTGCCTTTATTATGTTTAGGTATGTTCCTTGTATCCCTGCTCCCTCCAAGACCTTTACCATGAAGGAATGCTGTATTTGTCGAGGTTTTTTTTTCAGCATCTAATGAGATGATCATGTCATTTTTATTTTTTAGTTTGTTTATATGGTGGATTGCAGTGATAAATTTTCATATGTAGAACCATCTCCGTATCTCTAGGATGAATATGACTTGGTCATGGTAGATGATTTTTCTGATGTGTTCTTGGATTTGATTTGCCAGTATTTAATTGAGTATTTTTGCATCAATGTTCATGAGTGAGATTGTTCTCTAATTCTCATTCTCAGTAATGTCTTTATATGGGTTGGGTAACAGTGTAATTTCAGCCTCATAGAAAGAGTTTGGCAATGTTCCTTCTTTTTCTATTGTGTGGAACAATTTGAGGAGCATTGATAATAGTTCTTCTTTAAAAATCTTGTAGAATTCTGAGCTGAAACCATCTGGTCTTGTTTTCTTTTTTGTGGGGGTGTTGGGTGATTTTGATGACTGTTTCTATTTCTTTGGCAGTTATAGGTCTACTCAATTTGTTTATCTGGTTTTTATTTAATTTTGGTAAGTGATATTTATCTAGAAAGTTGTCCATTTCTTTTAAGTTTTCCAATTTTTTCAAGTACAGTTTTCCAAAATCTGACCTAATGATTCTCTGGATTTCCTTCATGTCTGTTGTTATGTCCCCCTTTTTCATTTCCGATTTTGTTAATTTAGATATTCTCTCTCTACCTTTGGTTACTTTGGATAAAGGTTTGTTTATTTTGTTGATTTTCTCAAAGAACCAACTCTTTGTCTCATTGATTCTTTGTGTTGTTTTGTTTCTATTTTTGTTGATTTCAGTTCTCAATTTGATTATATCCTGCTGTCTAGTTTTCCTGGGTGAATTTGCTTCTTTTTGTTCTAGAATTTTCAAATGTTCTGTTAATTCACTAGTGTGGGATTTTTCCAGCTTCTTTATGTAGGTATTTAGTGCTATGAACTTTCCTATTAGCACTGTTTTCATTGTGTCCCATAAATTTGGGAAAACTGTAGGGGCATTTTTATTGACTTTTAGGAAGCCTTTAATTAATTAATTAATTTTTTTCCTTGACACATTGATGCTTCAGGTGAGCATTGTTTTAAGTTCTATCTGTTTGTTGGCTTTCTGGAATTATTATTGCTTTTGAATTCTAATTTTAATCCATGATGATCTGTTAAGATACATGGAGTTACTCTATTTTTTTTTGCATCTGTTGAGGTTTGTTTTGTTACCTAGAGTATGGTCAGTTTTTGAGAAGGTTCCATGAGGTGCCAAGAAGAAGGTATATTGTTTTAGGTTTGGATGGAATGTTCTATAGATGTCTGTTAAGTCCATTTGTGTCATAACATCTGTTAGTTCCCTTATTTCTCTGTTAATTTTTTGTCTGATCGACCAGTCCAGTGGGCAGAGTGGAGTGTTGATGTCTCCCACTAATAGTGTGTGGGGTTGAATGTGTGATTTAAGCTTTAGAAGTGTTTCTTTTACATATGAGGATACCCTTATATTTGTAGCATAGACGTTCAGTATTGAGATTTCCTCTTGATGGATTTTTGTTGTGACTAATATGAAATATCCTTCTTTGTCTCTTTTGATTGATTTTAGTTTGAAGTCTTTTTTTTTAGATATTAGGACAGCTACACCAACTTGATTTTTAGGTTTATCAATCAATGAAATGGTTGATTGGAAAATTTTTCCCAACTCTTTACTCTGAGACAATGTCTGTCTTTGAGGTTGGGGTGAGTTTCTTGTATGCAGCAGAAGGATGGATTCTGTTTTTGTATCCAATCTGTTAGCCTGTGTCTTTTTATAGGTGAGTTGAGTCTATTTATATTAAGGGATATTAATGACCAGTAATTGACATGTCCTGTTATTTTAATTTTCAATGTTGGTGATATGATTTTGTGTGTTTTTCCTTTCTTTGGGATTTGCTACTATGAGATTATTGTTTGTGTTTTTGTTGATGTTGCCAACTTCATTGGGTTGGAGTTTTCCTTCTAGTACTTTGTGTAGGGTTGGTTTTGTGGCTAGTTATTGGTTAAATCTGGTTCTGTCATGGAATATCTTGTTTTGTCATTCTATGGTGATTGAAAGTTTTGCTGGGTGTAGTAGTCTGGGCTGGAACCCATGGTCTCTTAATGTCTGCATAACTCTTGACCAGAACCTTCCAGCTTTCATTGTTTGGAGAAGTCATGTGTAATTCCGATAGGTCTGCCTTTATATGTTACTTGGCCTTTTTCCTTTGTAGCTCTTAATATTCTTTCTTTATTCTGTATGTTTGGTGTTTTGATTATTATATGGTGAGGGAACTTTTTTTTGATCCAGTCTATTTGGTGTTCTGGAAGTTTCTTGTATCTTCATAGGCATATCTTTCTTTAGGTTGGGAAAGTTTTCTTCTATGATTTTGTTAAATATATTTTCTGTGCTTTTTAGTTGAACTTCTCCATATTATTCTCAGTTTTGGTCTTTTCATGGTGTCTCTTAATTCCTGAATATTTTGTGCTAAGCTTTTGTTAGATTTAATATTTTCTTTAAATGATGAATCTGTTTCCTCTATTGTTTGTTCAGTGCTTGAGATTCCCTCTTCCATCTCTTGAATTCTGCTGTTTATGCTTGCATCTGTGGTTCCTGATCATTTTCTCATGATTTCTGTTTCTATAATTCCCTCGACTTATATTTCCTTTCTTATTTCTAATACAGTTTTCACTTCTTGAATAGTTTCTTTCATATGTTTGATTGCTTTTCCTTGGTTTTCTTTAGGGGATTTTTTGATGTCTTCTGATTTTTTGTTTATCTTTTCCTCCATTTCTTTGATGGAATTTTTCATTTCCTCTTTAAGGACCTCAAACATTCTACTAAAGTTATCTTTAGGTCATTTTTTTCTGCTTCATCTATATTTGTTTGTTCAAGTCTTGCTGTTGTAGGGCCATTAGTTTTTACTGGTGTTATGTTGCTCTTTGTGGTGTTGCATGTGTTCTTACCTTGTCTACCCATCTTTTCCTCTGATTGGTAGAGTTGGGGCTGTCTGTGACTCTGGTGATCAATCTTCTAGGTTCCAGTAGATCCAAGGTTCAGATGGTTTCTTCTCATGTTGCAGTCAGGACCACAGTTTCAGTAACCCCATAGGTCACTCTGTATTCTTGGAGCTTGCTCAGCATTCCCTGGCTTCGCTCTGTAATACCAGACTTCGTTCAGGCCTGTTCACATGGAGATTGCTTGTTTGGGGCTCTTTCTGCTGAGGCTGCTGCCTTGGACCTGCTCTGACAGAGGCCACTAGATCGGGTCTGTTCCAGTGGATGCCACTGGCTCAGGTCTGCTAACTCTGAGGTCACTAATTCACATCCAGTTGGGCAGAGTTCTCTGGATTGTGCCTGCTCCCTCGGTGGTGGCTCACTTGTACCTCTCCTGGTCCTGCTTCTCTGACTTGGGCCTGCTTCTTGGTGGTCTTTCCCTTGTACCTGCTCCTGTGGAGTTGGCTACCTCAGGCCTGCTCTGGCAGAGGTTGCTGGCTCAGGCCTGTTTCTGTAGATGTCCCTGGCCTGGGCCTGCTCCCACAGAGGTCCCTGGCTTGAGCCTGGTTCCACAGAAGTCTCTGGCTCAGGTCTACTCCCTCGGAGGTCCCAGACTCACACCCGAACCAGCAGAGGTCTCTGGCTCAAGTCTACTCCTTCAGTGGTTGTTTCCTTGTACCTACTCCTCCAGTTTGTTGCCTCAAGCCTGCTCCAGCAGAGATTACTAGCTCGGACTTGTTTCTGAGATGTCCCTGGCCTGGGCCTGCTCTCACAGAGGTCTTTGACTTGGCCCTGGTCCCTCAGAGATTTCTGGCTCAGGTCTACTCCCTTAGAGGTACCAAACTCATGCCCAGACCTGCAGAGGTCCAGGCTCAGGCCTACTCCCTCAGTGGTGTTATACCAGCTCCTGTGGATTTTGCTGCCTCAGGCCTGCTCCAGCAGAGGTTGCTGGCTCAGACATGTTTCTGTAGATATCCCTGGCCTGGGCCTGCTCCCATGGAGGTCCCTGACTTGGAAAGATCCCATAGAGGTCTCTGGCTCTGGTCTACTCCCTCAGAGGTCCCAGACTTGTGCCGGGACATGCAGAGGTCCTGGCTCAGGCCTATTCCCTTGGAGGTCCCAGGTCTCTTGTTCGGGCTTACTTCCTTGGAGGTCTCAGACTCACACCCAGATCTGCAGAAGTCCTGGCTCAGGCCTCCTCCCTCAGTTGCTGCCTTGTACCTCTCCTGTAGAGTTTGCTACATCAGCCAAAAATTCATTTTTATGTACAGAAGTACCAAGAGCCTGACAATGGAAGAAACTAAGAAACTAATTGAGCTGCAATAGCTATCATGATGCACTAATACAAAGCTACTGTCAAAGACAGGCATTTCATAACTATAAAAGGTCAATTGATCAAGGAGATATAGTAATCATAAATATATGCAAGTAATAAATCTAAATAAGTTGTAGTTTTCTGAAATGGTTTCCATTTGCTGTAAAATGAGGCTTCTTTGATGAAGGGTAACAGCTACACTTATTTGTGCATGCAAGAATAAAATTTAGATTGTAGCAAGGAATTATGCTGGAGTGGCTGGAGTATATTCTTTGCTAAGGTCCATAGCCTCACTAAGACCAGAAAGCTGACTAGGTTTCCCATACTAAGCATGATTTCTGTCCTGCTGGGTGGCCCTGAAGTGCAATTAGACACTAGCAGATTGCCATGAACATCTGAGTGCCACTTCTTTTACCCTTACGTGTATCTTGCCATGCTGGTAATTACTGCAGTTCATGGGGTTACAGAGATCTATGGATTGTGGGGAGCCCAGCCCCCAAAGCTACATCAACCTTATAGTTTCTGTATCTATGGCTCTGGCAACATTGAAGAAAAGGAAATAGAAAAATTATAAGAGTCAGAATACGAGGAAGTCTGCTATGAAAGAGACTTGCCTAGAAATGGCTACCAAAACAAGACCAGAACAACAGCAGTATTAACAGAAATATTAATGTTGAAGGGGGAAAAGAACTGTTGGCAACTATTAACTAGTGGGAAAAGGGAAATTTAACCTTCCATGGGGATTAGCCCCCTTATTGTTTGTCCAATGCAGAATAGTCAGCCTTGAAACTATCACACATAAACAACAATGATATACTCAGCAGGCTATATATATGTGTGTGCGTACACATACATATGTGTTCTAGGGAGAGTAACTGGGAGGAACAAAAGGAAGGAAAGAAAGGGAAGAAGTGAGGTAATTCTATTTCTACTCAAAACATTAAAAAGTTCTAGTAATATGCACTGAGAAGGAGATAGTCTCTGTTTAACTAGCGGTGTTCATGAGAGCTAACCAGAGCCTAGTTAGAAGAAAAACAGTCTATCAAATTATTCATCCATACTTTCCAAATTTCAAGGTCAAGAAAAACAAACCTTCAAAACCAATTTTGGATTAAAGAATATCAATGAATAAAGCACACAAATACAATGCATACCTTAGAATTTGATCTTATTCTGAAAAAATTACTCTGAAAGATAGGATGAAGACAAGTAGCCAAATGTGAATATGGACTATGGATTATATATAACCTATACATTATATTATATCACATCATATTTAGTATTTCTATATATAAGCTAATGAATCAGTTGAATCTCTATATTTTAATACTAATAATAGGGTCTATATAAGAGAATATTATTGCTTTTTAGAAATACATACTGAAATATTATGTTTAAAGGGGCATGACATCTCCAATTTATTCTCAAATTGTTCAGAGAAAGGATTCATATATATTATAATTATAATCTGCAATAGAATTTGTGCATCTGGATAAATGATGAGTGGGCATTCTTTGAACCATGTTTGAAACCTTTCACTTCATACCAAGTAGTTATAAGTGAAGGTTTAAGAATTGAATCTTTATAATAATAAAGACTATCATGCATTTCCTCAAAGAAAAATATTTTAAAAATTTAAAAAGAACCTGAGTTTTAAAAAGAGCAATGATATTGGGGAAAGGGGGCGGGGGGAGGAGCTTTGTCTCTTGCAGACTCCCTGCTTAAGTATCCCATTTAATTTTGCATTCTAGATTGCTATAAATCATCTCTAACTTTTATAAACAGAAAACTTTACCCTCCAGGGTAGAATATAGCTGTAGTATAGACGTAGAATATAGCTGTAGTATAGACTAAATCCTGTTATAAAGCAATAGAAGTTTGTAGCTAAATCTATTGTCTTCAAAATAGATTGAGGAAAAGTTTTAGTTCAAAGGGGAATAGAAAACATTGAAAAAGAAGTAGACTTTCCACAAGAGAATTTTGGAGATTTTTATTTTTCGGTTCAAAGACAGAGGCAGGGTAAAACAAGAAATGGAGAAGAAAATGTCGACAAAAAGGAAGGGAGAAAGATGAGAAAAATGAACGTTGTCACTGACCATATGTAAGTCATTAAGTATATCTTAAATAGATAGCTTGCATGTATTTTTTTCTTAACTATGAATGACTGGCCCTAGCTTGGCTTGTTTTAGTTTGGCTTTTTTTTAGTTAGTTAATTAATAATTTTAAATCACATGATGGGGATACCCACAGAAAGAGCTGACCTTAGCTAGTGGGAGCTCACTCACTCTGGACTGATATCTGGGGAACCTGCATAGTACCAAACTTGGCCCTCTGAATGTAGGTGACAGCTGTGCGGTTGGGGCTGACTGTGGGGCCACTCGCAGTGGGACCAGGATTGATCCCTACTGCTGTAACTGGCTTTTTGGAGCCTATTCTTTTTGGAGGAATTCCTTGCTCACTTTTATATATATTTTTATGGTTAAAATCACTGCATGTGAAAGCCATGCTTTCAAAAGTATTTTAGAGTATATAATAGCCTAGTGTTAGTTATAGGCACTATATTGCATAGCATATTTCTAGAACTCATTACATATAATTGAAACCTTAGACCCACTGAGCGATACAAGGAAGTTTTTGGAACTTTTTTGGAAGTGAAGCTTGTGTGTGGTGCTTTGATGAAGGGTGGTATCAATGCGTGATGAGTATGCCCAAATTTAACAAAATATCTATGTTGAATATGTAAATATTTTTATACTGATTAAAACTCAATATAACTTAAAACATAATCTAACATCTACATAAAAATGATATCAGCATATCCAGTTCTAAAAGTATTTCGGCAATCTTCTCTTTATGTTAACATCTCCTTTGCTTTATGTTAACAAACATTGCCTTTGCTGCCCCCTATCTTCCTTCCGCTGTGCATTGATTTCACATGGAAACTTCTCTTTCTTCTTCTTTTTTGTCATTTTCTTTTTTAATTTTAAATTTTTAATTTTTTAAAAAAGAAACAAACCATCTTTTTTTCATTATACATACTCAATCCATGTTCACCAGGATTTATCTCTACTGCTTGTACTGGCTTTTTGGGAATCTACTCTCTTTGGATGGATGCCTTGCTCAGCCTAGATATAGTAGGGAGAGACTTGGATCTTCCACAAAGCAATGTGCCTTACCCTCTCTGAGGAGTGGATGGGGGGCATGCAGCGGGGTGGGGTAAGTGGAGGAAATGGGAGGAGGTGAGGGAGTGGGCATATGGAAGCTTTTCAACGGACATTTCTTGTCTTCCTTTCCTTGCTTCTGACACTCTTCAATTCACACTTGTAGAAGTGGTAGTTTCCAAACCATCACATCAAAACTAACATTTTTTTTTCATGGGGCTCAATGAGTTACATACAGAACTATCACATGCAATGATCTATTTCCAGTTCTCAATTGATTCCTCCCTGATTTGTCTCTTCATAAAGACTCCGGCCAAAATGTCACATTTTTAGATATAACTCCCAAGCGAAACTTTTCACTATTTTATTCTTATTTTGACAATTATCACTAATTTAACACACACATGTATGCACACATGTATATATGCTCTGGTTCTTTACTGTTTGTCTCCACTCCTATAATATGACACCCATGAAAAAAAATCTTCTTAGATTTATTTCACTGCTATTAGTGAATGAAATGGAGTGAATGAAATTGAGTGAATGAAATTGGTGCAGTAAATATTCTTGGCTTAAATGCGCTTAAAAAAGACCTTATGCTAACAAGATCAGTACCCTATTTTTATAGGAGCAGCATGTTAAGCCCCAGGAACCAGAAGGATCAAATGGCATATAAAAGGTGACAGAATTTTCTGACGATAGAGCCAAGGTTAGTGTTGAAGTTTTCTGATTCATAGTCCAGCAATCTTTCTGCCGATCCTTTCTGCTTTCTACTGTCATTTATACTCAGCAAAACAGTGGGGCAATACCTTACTGAGCTACATAATGACATTGTGTACAAGTGAAAGGAAGATGCTGAACAGTATCACAAATTCACTGGCTGCATTCCCCACTTCTTCACTGGTTTTTATTGACTGCCAACCATATATGCAAGATATGACTCATGGTGAATATTAAAGGGGAAGGGGCCTTTGCAGTAAATATTTTTGCATGTTCAAAGGGAATAAATCCAATTAATTTAACACAAGAAAAAAACAAGCCTGAAATGAATGGTAAGAAATTTCATGTGGCTCCAGAGGAGACCCTAATTTTGTTCAGCTAAAAATTATTATTAAAAGCATCCTTTTAAGGATGAGGGGGACAGGCCAACAGAGAATAGTATGAAGAAAGGTGAAATGGAGTGTTAGCGAAGGTATTCTGAGAAGATTAAGCTGAGCAGTTAAGAGCCGCAGAGTTCTGGTAGTGCTATTGGAATTTTCAAAGAAAAAAACCCATTCACATAAGAATAGGAAGGACTTTTCAAATAAGATTATAAGAGTTTGGGCTTCATTCACATACTCAATCACAAGTTGCTAAGTACAATTTAAATACATAAATGAATAACCACTGTGTTTTATGGAAAAGGGGATGGCATATGAGAAGTGTTTTCAAAAGAATGATTTGGTATAAGATGGGCTGGCAGGGGAAGTAATAATGTATATTCATGGATTTGGATTGTTAGAAATGGGCCAAGAAAGAAGTAAATAACAGGTGAATTCTATTAGTGAATTATTTCATTAATGTTGAAATAGAGCATACAAACTCTGATAATTTACTTAGGAAGCAAAGAGACTGATTAAGTATTATAGTCCGAAATTATTTTTTTTAAAAAAAAAAACAGACTTTCACTTTCTTTTGTTGTCAGAAGCCATAGCAACCAAGTCAGTGAAATGAAAACATGAGTATTTAAATAACTCAAATACAATAATCACAAGCAAAAGTACAGTAACATTTTTGTTATACTCTTGATATCCTTTAAAACACCAGTCGTGATTTGGGACATTAAACTTACGAACCACTCATGAACCTTATCCAAAATTTGAAAACTTTGTCATAGATTTAAGCCAAGTGATTTGGATGTTTAGGGCCTGGGTCTCTAATACACTCATATAATTGTCTACCAAGAATTAGTGTGACAGTAAAGTCCTCAGTTTGATATGGGACACCTAAGGACAGCCTTCCCCAAGGCTTAGGAACACTGCAGAAGAGGAGAGGACAACTGAGAAATAGTGTCTTCTGGACATGACAGGACAGTGTACTCAAGAACTCACAGCAGCTGTCACTACCTGTAGATGACCATCTTAAGATCAAACCTGTCAACCTACCATCGAGGATGGGGAAGTGGCTCCTGAGGGCCCACACCTAGTTGAGAGCTATTGACAGGCAATGATTACTGAGGGAGGGAGTGTCAGTTTCCTCCAGGTTTATGATCGCTCAGAGGTTGCCCATGCTCCACTGAGTATCTGTATACCCAAGCACACAGGGGCAACTCTAATTGGGCTCATTGGGTTGAAAAAAGAAAGGACATGAAGTTAGAAAGATGAAATATTGGGAGGTGTCTTGGAGGAGTTGGAGAGGGAAGCAGGGGTAGATGTAATTAAAAGTCACTGTAAACATACATGAAATTGTCTAAGAGACAAATAAAATGAAGTTTAATTTTATTGAGAATAATAGCAAACAATCTGGGACCAAGAAAAATTACACTTTTAGAGGCCTATGTCTTGCAAATTCTTTTCTTTGGAAAGACAATACCTCGGGTCGAACTGTTTCACTGACAGCCAGTCACCAAATTCACTGCCTTTAGAGTAATCTCCCTGCTGCGTTCTTTCCCTCTCACTCTTCTCACTGTTCCACCTTCTAAAGCTTCCCCATGGCTTCTTCATAATTTCAGACTACAATGGCTTGACTTGCAAAGTCTTACAGTAGTTATGTCCTTTTATTCAATCTTATTTGTCACACTGCACAAAATTTTGGTTGCTGTTACACTTTTACATCCTACAAGCATACACTGTTATGCTTCCTTCTAGAGTGGGTTTGCGTAGTCAATTCTGCCTTAAATGACTCTTCTTGGTCCAACAAACACAGCACTCTACCCATTTTATGAGACACCTGCTGCTCATTATACCACCTTTCACTAATTTCTGTTAATATACACACAGATTTACAGTATTTGACATGCTTAATAAAAAAGGTACAGACTCGACTCAGACTGATCTAAGTTTTAACCCTGAATCTTGTAGTTACTAGTGAATCATATTATACAAGGCGTATTTTTTCACTAAGCCTTAAAATGTATAAGCATAACAAACCCCAGCAGCACACGCATTTGTGACTTACATATTTGTGAGGCTGACATAGGAAGACTGCCACAAGTTTGAGACCAGCTTGGCTTTCATAGTGACCAACTTCAGAAGGTATATAGTCGGCCATTAGTAAAATCTAGTTGATTTTTTACTCTTTCTGTTGTTGTTGTTGTGGGTATTTTTTTTTTGCTTTATTTTGAGACAGGGTTTCTCTGTGTAGCTCTGGACATCCTGGAGCTCACTCTGTAAACCAGACTGACCTCCAACTCGTAGAGATCTGCCTCCCCAGTGCTGGGATTAAAGATGTGCACCACTACCTGGCCCCAGTTTACTCTTTTATAGTTTATTTTTAAAGTAAATAAGCACTTCCAAATCAGCACACACAACCAATTTTATACATATCAGACAGATACGAATGTCAATTATCCATCTTTTCAATTGACTTATTATTTTTGAAAAAATTCAATGGGAGGTTTCCATACTTTTTTTTGGATTTTTTGGTTTTTTATTTGTTTTTTATTTTTTCAAAATAAAGACAGAAAATTGATCTTTAAAAAATAGTAGCTTCTCCTGATTGCCATATTCATCTCTGAGACTCTTGCTTTATCCTTTAAGTTTTATTTCGGTGTACTCTGCTAATTACATTGCAACAAGCAACTGAAAACAAATATGCCAATCATGAGGTTATGATCTTGTTTTGGAAAATATTTGCATCTAAGTAGAATAAGCTGTCCCATCACATTAACAAGGTAGGAAATCCAAGGCATTTCCTATCTCTTACATGATGTAGGAGAGTCTTATGTATTTCTGTTGCTTTCATTGGCTAATTAATAAAGAAACTGCTTGGCCTGATAGGTCAGAACATAGGTGGGTGGAGTAGACAGAACAGAATGCTGGGAAGAAGGGAAGTGAGGTAGTTGCCATGACTCTCCTCTCTGAGACAGCCGCAGGTTAGAATCCTCCCGGTAAGCCACCACCTTGTAGTGCTACACAGATTATTAGAAATGGGTTAGATCAATATGTAAGAGTTAGCTAATAAGAGGCTACAGATAATGGGTCAAGCAGTGTTTAAAAGAATACAGTTTCCATGTAATTATTTCAGGGGTAAAGCTAGCTGGGAGGCGGGCGGCGGGAAGTGGCCCCCCGCTCCTTCTACACTTACAGAAAAGTTTCAAATACTCCAATTATGTCTAAGCTCAAGATCTTTAATAGAAGTATACGGAAAATTCCCCTTGCCTCAACTTCAAAAAAGTAGAAGTCTGGTAAACATAATGAGGAAAATACTGAGGAACTTGACCACTGTGGCAAGTGGTGACAGATATAGGACCACCATTCCTCTTTATTTTCAACAAAAGATAGGTTAAAAAATAGCATATTAGCTATATGAAGGACTAAAGTGCTTTTTAAAATTTTGACATTAAGCCTATAGTTCGTAAGCGTAGAGAAGCCAGATAACAAGGCGAACCCAAAGAAAAACATATATGGATCCTCCTGGAAATTGGAAGGAAACAAGATTGCCGGGCAAAAGTTGGGAGCATGGGGGTGGGAGTAGAGGAAGGGGAGAGGAGGAGAGGGAAGAGAGAAAGGAAAGGCTGGAGAGAGCTTGGAGGAGTGGGAGGGTGGAGATGGAGGAAGGGCGGATATAGGAGCAGGGAAGAAGATATCTACATTAAGGAAACCATTTTAGGGTTGGCAAGAGACTTGGCTCTAGTGGGGATTCCAGGTGTCCACGGGGATGTCCCCAGCTAGGTCCGTGGACAGCAGAGTAGAGGGTGCCTGAACTGACTGCCCCACTATCACACCGATGTTTATCTCGAATATCACCATAGAATCTTCCTCCGGCTCCGGATGGAGATGGAGATAGAGACAGAGACACTCATCAGATCAATGGAATGAGCTCCCAAGGTCCAGTTGTAGAGCAGAAGTAGGGAGAAAATGAGCAAGGAAGTCTGGACCGCGAGGGCTTGGTCCACCCACTGAGACAGTGTGCCTGTTCTAATGGAAGCTCACCAAATCCAGCTGGACCGTGACTGAATGAGCAGCGATCAAACTGAACTCTGAATGTAGCTGACAATGGGGGCTGACTGAGAAGCCATTGATAAAGGCACCAGGACATGTTTCTACTGCATGTACTGGCTTTTTGGGATCCTAGTCTATTTGGATGCAAAGCTTCCTAGACCTGGTTGTAGGGGCAGAGGGCCTTGGACTTCCCACAGGGCAGGGTATCCTGCCCTCTCTTAAGAAGGAAGGGGGAGGGAGGAGTGCAGTTGGGGAGCAGGAGGGGAATGGGAGGAGAAGAGGAAGTGTAAATTTTTGAATGGAAAAAAAGAAAAAAGAAAAAGAAATTAAATTTTAAAAAAGATAAAAAAATAAAATTTTGATATATTGTTACAGCTTTTACTCAGCTTCTTAGTTTTAGTTGTATTACTAACAGTTCAAGGCCTATGTTTTGCACCTGCTAACGTAACTTTCTTACATAGCTCAAATGTATCTGATAATGCTTTAGGGCTGAGTGTCGTGACAGAGTAGAAATATTCTTTAAAGCTTGAGTTACTAAATTCATTTCAAAGGGACATTCTATCCATAGTTATTGTTTTGTATTACTCTAAAAATTATATTTAAAAATTTAAAGATTGTCTATAGCAAGATGTCAACTTCTTTTTTAAATAAGCGAAAACATATGGATCACAGAAAAAATATCTTTGAATATTGAGAAAATATTTAGCACTAATCATTGTGAGAGAAAGTAAGACACAAATTTTACCCTGATACTCTCAGGAAAGAATAAAGTGTTTAAAGAAAGGTGACAGTGACAAAGATTTCAAGAAGGTGTTATTTATAGAAACTGTTGCTATGAGTATAAATGTGGGGAAAAGTTATCAATTTTACTAGACCAGAAATAATACATATGTAGTCTTGGATGCCCAAGAAAGGAACTCACTATGTAGGTCAGGCTGAACTCAAAATCACACAGATCCACCTCCTTTTGCCTCCTGAGATTAAAAGTGTGTTACACGATACTAGGCTAAAGAACTATATATATCTTCTTTTTATTTGGTAATTCCACTTTGTATATCTCATGTTTGCATTCACATGTTGATAAAACTATCATTCTATCTGTGTGTTGAAAAATGATGCAACTATTTAAAATTACCTATCATTTCTCATATGGAATGATGTCCAAACAGTGTTAATCCTAAAACAATAAATTATGACAGTTGAAAAGCCATGCCTGAGTATGTAAAAATAAATGTATGGACAAATACATAGCCAAAGTGCATGCTTATGTATTTATTTTAATCCTTTTAATTAGCAAAATTAATGCATTTCCAATGACATTTTCATATGAATTTATCATTATACTTGTTCCTATATGCCTCCATTCCATTCCTTATTATGCTTCCTATCTATAGTATTCCTAGACAGACACTCAAAAAAGTCTAAATCAGTATAATACAGAGATATTTATATACATATTTTTATTCCTGTACTATTTACAATGGCCAGGAAATGTCCATCAAGAGTTGAATATAACAGAGAACATGACACATATACAGAATAGAATTTTATTCAGTCATAAAGAAGAATAAATCCAATACATTTGCAGGAAAGCAGATGGAACTATAATCATTATGCATGTTTTCTGTCATGTGTAGAATGTAGATGTATGTATGTAGGTCATGAAAGTAAAGAGAGAAAAATTATAAAGTGATAGATGAGGAAGAAGGTGGTAGTAATAATATACTTGTGATATGAAAGGAGAAGGTAAGAGTATGTGGGATGGAAGAGAAATGGGTAAAATAAGGTGCAGGCACAGGTAAGGATTTTCTGAGAAAGATTCCAATAGCATGGGAAATAATTCTACGGACTGATAAATGGAATGACATGAAATTACAGAGCTTCCATTCGGCAAAGGAAATAGTAAGCATGGCAAAGAGACAGCCTAGAAAATGGGGAGAAATCTTTGCCAACTATATATCTACAAGGAGATATTTATGCAGCCTCTACAAAGAACTCAAAAATTTAAATGCCAAGTTATTTTATACTGCCTCAATCAGTTCCCTGAAATTTTTCATTCTTAAACGTTGAAAGGTCTCGTAGCTGGTGAGATGATTCAGAAGGAAGAAGTGCTTACTTAACACCAGAGATCCGTGTGTTAGAAGGAGAGAAATGATTTCCATGTTATCTTATCATCGCAGGGGCACCGTGATGAGTGAGCATGCTCACACACACTCATATACACACAAATAAAATAGGCTCTCAATGAATTTCTGTATAATTCTGCATAATATCGATGAATATTAGTGTATATATTGTATTGATAGTTAAAATTGAGAATATTGGAAATGTAATTAATAATACCTTTAAATAATAAAACCACACAACTATATATATGGTGTATATATGGTTTGTCAATGTAGGGTTTTTCTATGTAGCCCTGGCTGTCCTGGAACTCACTCTGTAGTACAGGCTAGCCTCAAACTTGGAGATCTGCTTGTTTCTTCTTTCTGAGTGCTGAGATTAAAGGTGTGCATCACCACTGCCAGGCCAGGAATATAATATTTCTGAGCAAAATCTTTTTTTCAAAGGCAAAATAGACAATGAAAAGATTGCTATTGTTTGTCACTTATAAAAATCTGTTTAATACCTGGCTTGTTATAGGATAAATGAATTTGCATATTTGATCCTGCAATCAGTCTTTTGTCATGTATTTTGTTTGAAATATACCAAAACTATAAAATGTTAAAATTAAAATTGTTTCTAAAATTATGGATCCCATGAAAAGTTCCAGTGGCCTCTAGAGATAACTGTAATTACATGCAATAGAATGTTTATGGAAGGTTACACAAGAAAATGGAAAACCTACAATATCTGATTGGTTAGAAAAACAAAAGATATTTCTCAAAGGACATGCCTTTTTGCTGTCTGAATTTTTCACTGGATTCAAGTTCTTAAATTCAAACATCAAGATTCACATGCGTTTTCTTCTTATTTTCTTAATAAAAGCTAAGTTAGTTCAGTAATGATTTTTATTGGAACAAACACATTATGATTATTTGAAGAAAATTATTATTCAGTTGGACATAATTCTTCACATTACAGTTTAACTCTTCTTTATTTGCTTTTCCTTCAATATTTAATTAATGGTAATTAATTAAGAGCTGTAAACATGCCTTTTGTCATTGAAAAGATATATATCTAATGTAGCAATAGCATTTAAAATAGAAAAGCACAAAAATTTGTGTAAGGGTCTCAGTGAACTCAGTTATTTAAGCATTCTGTTCTGTGCAAGAGGCATTGAGAAGAAGCAATTCAGCACAAAATGTAATAATTCATTACATTTCAAATGGTTTGGATTTTGATCAAGCCTAGAGGAAGCATTAAATAGGCAAAAGAGGCCTTCAGGGAGGCCTAAGAGGACAGCTGTCGATCTGATTTGATGGTCCTTGAGCCATGTGTCCCAACACTTGACCCACTTTTGCCCCATCAAAGAAGAAATGTTACTGTTACGAAAGTGAGATGGTAGAAACCTAGATGGATCACTTAAAGGAAAATACAAGTCCATCAGTAGTTAATGAAGTATTCAGGATTCACTTTTCTAGTGACAAGACACTCAACTTGAATCATGTTTGGGCAACAGACTCATAATTCTTATGACAATCTCAAAACTGGATCACCAATGATATAGAGACTTTGAGCAAACCACTAAGTCACTCACTCAAATAAGGAAATAGAAGTTTTGTTTCTCTTTTTCCTTCACACTTTGTCACCATCAGCTTCATTAAAATTAAAAAATAATCACTTGACTCAAAAGGCTTCAATGATAACCGTTTATCTCCAAGATAAAATCCAACGTCCTTAGCATGTCATCTAAGATCTTGAATTATCTGGTCCTTGTTTCTTACTCTGTGGCTCCTCTAACTTATTTGTCTAATAAATTACAATTTTTTGAAAACAGTGTACAGATACTTCTGCTTTGTGAAGTATTTCTGGATAAGATGATCAGTTGTTTCCTAGATCTTAATTCATCACTAAAATGTTTTTTTTGAAAATAATATTTTTTTTTAGTTTTTTAAAAAGAAAAAAAAACTGTCTTTTGCATTTTACATACCATTCCCAGTTCAAACTACCTCCCGCCTCTCATTCACTCCTCCCCGCCCCACCCCATTCCCCATCCACTCCAGAGAGGATAAGGTACACTGCTCTGTGGAAGGTCCAAGCCCCTTCCTAAAATATCTATGCTGAACAAAGTATCTATCCAAAGAGAATGGGTTCCTAAATAGTCAGTAAAAACAGTAGGGATAAATCCTGGTGCCACTGCCAGTGACCCTGCAGTCTGCCCCAGCCATACAACTGTTAACCACATTCAGAGGGTCTATGCTGGTTTCTTCCCTGTCCGACTGGAGTTGGTGAGCTTCCATTAGCTCAGGTAAACTGTCTCAGTGGGTGTCCCCATCATGGTCTTGACCTCTTTGCTCATATTCTCATTCCTCCCATTCGTTAACTGGCTATCCTGGTTTTTTTGTTTTTGTTTTTGTTTTTGTTTCTTTCATATGAAGTTGAGTATTGTTCTTTCAAAGTCTTTGAAGTTTGTGTTGGGATTTTGATAGGGATTGCATTGAATCTATAGATTACTTTTCGTAGGATTGCCATTTTTATTATTTTGATTCTATCTATTGGAGAGCATGGAAGATTTTTCCATTTTCTAGTATCTTCTTCAATTTCTTTCTTCAAAGACTTAAATATCTTGTCAAACAGGTCTTTCACTTCTTTGGTTAGTGTTACCCCAAGATATTTTCTGTTATTAGTGACTATTGTGATGTGTGATGTGCACAGATACTACAGCTTTATGAAGTATAACTGGATAACTGATCTGTTGTTTCTTTGGTCTTAACTCATCATTGAAATGTTTTTTGAAAGCAATCTTTTTTGAAAAAACTTCTGCCAGTCTCTCACTACACCTCACCCACATAATTTATTTTTTTCTATATTTTATACTTGTTTCTACTGTATCAATATTTGAGTGTATTATGACTATTAATGCAACTCACTTTTCTATTAGGCAATGTATTCTCTAGAAGCAACATCTTATTTGCATTTGCATTTTATTACCTAATACAATACCTAGTACACAACAAACTCTTAGTAATTATACCTTAAGAGTAATGGGATGCATAGTCTTAAAGGCAAGAATCTGAGAAAAGAGCGTAGGCTAGGGCCATGGTACATGGTTTTGTTCCTTAAGATAAAGATTTAGTCAACCAGTCATTATAATGTTTGTAACACATTTCAGTTGAGCTAGTGGCATTTCAATTGTATTTAATAAATAAAGACTGAAGATTTGAGAGCAAAACAGTCCCATTGGTCTGCCTTACAGACCATTTGATGGTAACACACACCTTTAAGCCTAGTAGCTACAATGGCACACACCCTTTAATTCCAGTAGCCATACTAGTTGTCATAGAAATCTGATGGTACATTCCTTTAATCCCAGCCCTAGAGAGGAATATAAGATGTGTGTGTGTGTGGGGGGGGAGACAGCTCTCAGACACAGTCTCATTCTGATATTCCTGGAGGCAGGATCACCGTTTCAGTCTGAGGTCGTGGTAAGAGCCAATGGTTGGCTGTTTTGCTTTTTGGCTCTTCAGGTTGAACTCCAATTTCTCTCTCTGAGGTTTTATTAATCGTGCTTCACTCATGGATTTTTCTTAGTAGTTATATATGTTGCTCACTTCCTAATTTATTATTCTTTGGTAGAATTTTCCCTTGAGTTAATATATACAACTGTATATCCAATATTTCAAATATAAGATTTCTGAAAGACATTTTAAATCTATAATTACCTAAAATAAACTACTACAGTCTAGTTTTCTTCATATCACTACTTAGTTACTCTGTCCTTCTAGTTGCAAAGGCCAAAATACAGAGAATCATTTGTAACTCAACCCCCACCATATTCTTTATTTAATATGTAAAACTCTGTTAGTTTTACTGTGGAAGAAGGGGAAGAAAGATTATAAGAGCCAAAGATCAGAGTTTGCCATGAGACTGTGTCTTCTAGTAAAATCAAATCTACATCCATAAAGTCTAATCAACATATCTGCTTAAATATTAGATGAACAAACAACAGCAATAGGCATACTAATATTACTAGAGGAAAGCCTGCCCATGCTTAACTCTACAAAAAGAACTACAGGCAACTAGGAAAAATAGTCTTCCTCAGGGAAGAGGACACCAATTGGTTATCCACTACCAAATGGTCAACCCTGAAAACAAACAAACATATAGGTAATATTATTCAGACACAGCAGGGTGTATTTAGCAATACAAATATGTATATATATATGTGTGTGTGTTTATCTATATATATCTATGTGTGTCTGTGTGTATGTCTTATTGTTACATGCATATTTACATATATCCATGTAACATATATATATATATGTATACATATGCATGTAACAACAATTAATGAAAAAGGGTCATACATTTAAAAGCAAGCAAGGAGTATATAGGAGGGTTTGGAGAGAGAAAAATGGGGAAATTATTAATTATATTATAATCTCAAAAATAAAAGAAGTAAGAAAAATAAAAACAAATAAATAAAAGAAAGTTTTAGAAGGGAGACCATTTTGGTCTAGCTTAGCTTTTTAACATATAAATACAATAATAATACAAGGTCTTTTTTAATTATTTGAAACTTCCAGTAAGAAAACATTAATAACCTTCTAGTTTTATTACTTACTTATTTTTCTAGTTAAATCAGAGGATTCAAAAACTGTTGTGCATACAGTGTATTTGCTGTTACTAATGTACGGTAACTTGTTCTTAAACATTTTAATCTATAACTACACTTCATAGTACAGCATTGAAAACTACAATGTATTGTGAGTTTATTTATTGTGAATACAACTCCTAGGAAAACACTGGAAAATGACAATGCTAGTTAGAAAAACATTTTGCTATGTACTTGACTACTTTATCTGCATGTGTTTCATAGACTATGAAACAAATCAATCTCTTGTGATCAAAATAAATTTCATCTTCTATATATATATATGTATACACACACACACACACACACACACACACACATATATATACATACACTGGTTCTAGCTTTAAAATATAAACAGAGTAAGGTCAGCTTGGGCACTCTCTTCTTTATTGTCCAGGGTCCCAGCTTCTGTCATCCCCGTGGTCTCCTGAGAATTTCTCTAGAGCCAGGTTTCTTGCTAGCTCCACAATGGCTCCCTCAATTGAGATATACCTCCTTCCTTGCTCTCAT
Organism: Myodes glareolus; assembly: GCF_982192425.1. Taxonomy (NCBI): domain Eukaryota; kingdom Metazoa; phylum Chordata; class Mammalia; order Rodentia; family Cricetidae; genus Myodes; species Myodes glareolus. The sequence continues at coordinate 50,468,418 of NC_142053.1, forward strand.
CCCCATCCTTCCTGTCTCAACCATTCCACTCCCTCAAGTTCTCACCTCTCCCCTTCTCCCTTCTTCTTCCTTCTCCTCCCCCCACCCCTATGTTCCCAATTTTTTTTCAGATGATCTTGTCTATTTTGACTTTCCAGGTGGAGGACCAAACTAGTTCCTCTGAATGTCGTCGACAGTTGAGTGACTGGGGCAGACTGATGGACACTCGCAGTGGCACCAGGATTTATCTCTACTGCTTTTACTGGCTTTGGGGGAGCCTATTCTCTTTGGAGGGATACCTTGCTCAGCTTGGACAGAGTGGGGAGGGCCTTGTACTTTCTCCAAGGCAATGTGCCTTACCCTCTCTGGGGAGCAGATGGGGTGGGGTGTGGGTTAGGGGGTAGGCTGAGGGAGTGGGAACTTGGATTGGTATGTATGATGAAAAAAGACAGTTTTTTTTTAAAAAAAAGAAATAAAATAAAATAAAATGTAAAAAGAATTCTCTTGTTCAGGCAGCCATTATATTCCATTTAGAGTCTCCTAATTGATCTCTCGGCCCCCTAGTCCTTACTCTCTCCTGTGTATTTTCAATCCAGGATCCAATGAGAACCATACAAATATAGTAGGTCATTATAAACCTTTCGTCTAAACTTACCAATGGTTTTCTAGTAAGAGTAAGTGTCAGAATTTTTACATGAGTATACATATACTTTTACGAGCTATAATTCTATTTTCGCTATCTTTCTGATCATATCTCTTAGTTTTCTCTTACTTCTCATTAGCCTATCTTGGATTTCTTGATATTCCATATAATCTGAAGGCTTCTTTCTACCCATTGCTTTTGCATTTATCATCTTTTTATCCAGAAATATCATCCCTGAGATATCAACATTGCTAACTTGCTCACTTCTGTCAAATTCTTATTAAGTATAATTTTAGCAATGAGGCTTTCTGGACCGTTGTATATATTATATTTGAAACCTTTGAATACAGCTGTTGGTCTGCTGGGAAATGAAATATCATGTAGTAACACTGAGAATGGCCTCTTGACTCTTATACATGTCATAGGCTGTAGTTGGCAGTTGGCTTTTTTTCTCTTTTACTCTTTGGGGGCCTGCCACACAGATCCCAAATAAATTCATGGAAACTTATTATTACTTATGAATGCCTGACCTTAGTTTTGCTTGTTTCTAGCCAGCTTTTCTTAACTTAAATTATCCTGTCTACCTTTTGCCTTCGGGCTTTTATTTTTTATCTATTCTATATACTTTTTTTACCCTTCTTACTCTGTGGCTGGGTGGCTGGCCTCTGGTGTCCTGTCTCCTCCTTTTCTTGCTCCTTCTTATTCTCTCCTCTGTCTTTCTCTCTCCTCCTATTTATTCTCACTGTCTGGCAGTCCTGCATATTCTTTCTCCTGCATAGCTATTTATCATTCGGTTCTTTATTAGATTAATCAGGTGTTTTAGGCAGACAAAGTAACAAAGCTTTACAGAGTTAAGCAAATGCAACATAAAAGAATACAACACATCTTTGCATCATTAAATAAATATTACACAACATAAATAAATGTAACACGTCTTAAACTAATATTTCTCAACAATAGACAGCCAGGTTATTCATTATACTAAGTAGAAGATGAAAAGGAAAAACAAACAAACCAAAAATGTGTCTTCTTTTTTCATGCTTATTATGTAGTAGAAGGGTTTTGCAAAAGCATGAGTTATTAAAACAGAACTCTACAATAGCTCCTCTCTTTCTTCAATGGTCCCTTTGCTCCCCAACTGAGACTAATCTATATTTTCCCACTCTGGATTGTCCAGTGTCATGGCCATATGTCTATCTAAAGAGTTTATTATTATACTGAAATTAACCGTTAATTTTCTATATTTTCTTTCCCAGGTGACTATAATTTTCATGTTGATATAAACCATAATTTATTTTTTCTGATTCCAACATCTGGCCTGGTACTTAGGACATAATGGTATATAAAATTATCACTGGCTGAATGAATCTTGTCATATCAAGTCCTTTCTCTTAAAATCACTATAATATACACACTGGAAAAAGAGAAGACCTAAGCATCACTTAAGAGAATAAAAGGCCAGTGAGAGGGCTCAGCAGGTAGAGATACTTGTACTAGACCTGAGGATCTAAGTTTGACAACCAGATTCTATAAGGTGGCAGGACAGAATCAACTCCTGAGAGGTATCTTTCCACTTCCCTTCCATATATATATTATGGAATATGTGCACTTATATTCAAAAACATATACAAACATATACAGAATTAAATAAATCGAGAGAACACACTTGTATATCTAATACATCATAAAATACCAATGATGGTACTTTTCCCCACCAACCCTCAAATCCAATTTCTTGTCTTCATGGTTAGTAATCCCATCATACTTAAAATTACTATTACTCCTAGTATAGGATAGAAGAAGTACATCTATTGGGGTTTCCTCATAACCATTCTCCACTAAAGTCATATACTTCCTTCCATTAAATGGCCTGTCATTGCTGATGGGATAGCAATGTACCATCTGTTCCCTAAACAGCACTACAACATTGCTTGTTCTTGTCTCTTACTAACGTGCCTTACTCCAGCCAGCTGCAGTTGCCTTTATCTTAGATGCAGTATTTTCCACGATCTGCTCACTGGACACACTTGCATTTGATGATCCTTTTAAACCCACAGTTCCTTCCCTTAGTTTTTCTGCCTGATGCTCACTTAGCCTTTGTGTCTTTGCTCATTTAACTTCATCGATGGACTTTCCATGATTAAGTCAAATAATTCAACATATGTAAGAGTCCATGTACTTCCTTCATTCATAGCATTTTCATAATTAAATCATGTACCTTTTGCATAGAGAAGATATGCGTGTGATTTTGTTTATCAACATATTTCCTGGGCTTGAAACAATTCATCATACAGAAGGAGCCCAAGGTTTTCTTTATCAAATGAATGAATACATATAAAAACAATAACATTTATGTAATACACGTGTTTTTACCTTCAGGGATCCCATTTAATTTGCCTAACAATTACTAAGATACCACTCACTAGAATCTGGATTCATACTAATGGGAGAGCCAGTATAAGAATAGTGAATAATAACAATAAAGACAATGTCATTGGTAAAAACATCTACCTATCATCTCAAAAATCTCCCAGGAACTCTACAAGGTAAACACACACAAACTAATGGGATTCAGAAATTCCACCCTTGGTTTCTTAGCAAGTAATCATTAAGAAAAATTTTGCAATCCAGTCATTATGACTTTAAATACTGTGCTCCTTGCATTTTCTTATTTCTGGTTTCTCAGTTCTACTTCAGGCTCTCTCCCTACTAATAGTCTTTATTCTTTCCCTACTAATCAACTTTAATGTTCATGAAAGAGTTTGTGACATGATCTTGTACTCCTTATAAGTGCAAAGGAAAGCTGCAGCTTTTGAGGAAGAAAACATTTTGGATTAGAAAATTGATTTATGAACTAATCAAAAGAGGATAAATAGGGATCCTGCTAAGGTTAGTTTGAAAATTGTCCTCCTTTGATAAAAATTCTGAGACTTATTGAAGAACATAAGCTAATAACTTCTAGAAAATATCAAAAAAAACCCTCACATACCTTCACAGTTTTGCCTGAATGACTTTTATAAATTAGATCAGCAGAACTCTCAAAAGGCTTTACATTAATTTGACTCAAACATTTCAATTATAATGAAGACATTGATTAAGTTTGGCATATAAAAAGCCTCTAAGGCAAAACTCTGGACTAGGTTAGAAAGACATCGTAAAGTGTAGGAAATGGGAGAAAACAGCACTGCATTGGAACAAGTCCCCTATTACCTGCTGCCCAGCAGCATCCGGACTTCCGTTATCTCCCTCACAGAATGAGTAGCTCAGACCATCACATGCTCATCTGGGTATTTATGAGTTATTTTCCACTCTTGAAACTACTTCCTAGCTTTCGCATGTTACAGCGTCAATAAAAAGTTTGGGGTGAGGATATGGCTCAGTCGACATAGTGTTTGCCCTACAGGCACGAGGTCCTGAGTTGAAATGCTAAGAACTAATGTAAAGTCAAGCTTGCAAATCCAGTGCCTCTAATAGGAGGAAGGAGGCAGAGAAGGGCTTTCACGTTAGATATCCTGGCATATGTGGCATAACAACAAAGAACAAAGAGACTCTACTTCAAAACAAGGTGAAAAGAGGGAGCTGACACCCATAGTGAGGACTAATGAGCTCCACATGTGTGCCATGGCACACGTGTACCAGCACATATATACATGCACAAGTATATCATACACACACACAAACACACACACACACACAATGTTAAGTGTATGTGGCTATAATTCTAAGTAATTATAAATTAATTAGTTTTTAAAAGAAGCCTTAAATAACGAGGCAGGACAAACTTATATTTTCTTCCGGCAGAGTGTACAAAAATGGTACTGCCTAGCTCTCAAATATCTTTCTTAGTCCTTCCCACAAGTCAGGCCTAATAGGCCACTTACCATAATTAGGTATACCTAAATATTCCCAATGTAGTATCAAGTATCATAGAGTCTTGGTAAAGTAGAGGTCCTGAGAAAATTTCCCTTAAATTGAGTTAAACTAAGAAAAATTAAGAAGGAAATGTGTGCAAATCAAAGAAGACAAAGGAAGGCAAACCTCCTGGATTCAGACAGACATACATATAACTAGCAGTGCCTATTCCCAGTTGTAATAGCTCTGGGTTAGGAAGCAGGCCACTGATGTCCAAAAGCTGGATCCATTTTACCTGTGAGGCAACCTCACAACACTTTATGGTATGTGCTTCCTGATAGGCTAATGGCAGGGTTTAGTCTTTCTTATGTTTGAGGTCCTTCCATCTTCATGTCTACCTCTAATACCTCTCAATATCTTCTAACCTGGTATCATGGCCTAACTTAGTCATTAAACCTGGGGATATGAGAATCACAATCTTAGGAATCAGAAATCAGTCTTCAGATTCCATTTCAGGGCCACCTTAGCTGTGTGTCCTAGAAAAGTAAGTGATATTTACTGACTCTTGATATTTTCACTAAAAAAAAAAAAGAAAGAAAGAAAAAGAAAGCCGACTTTACCAACTTTTTGTGAGTCTGTCACTGAATGAGATGAAAAATTGGAACAACAGTTATCATTTATTATGAGCCTGTTATGCACCAGCATTTATGATCCTTTCATTGTATTACATTTAGGGAGATGCCCTCTTCTTGGTAGGGAATCAAAGGGTTTGGCAGCAGTAGCTACTAGTTCAGGCAAGTGTTCAGCAAGGATTTAGCATCCTAGTAGCAATAAGAGAGTGGCAGGAACCATATAACAGCCCCATCCTGTAGGCTTTTATTCAATAACTAGCATATGCCTCGGCATATTTTCACAGCTTGATCTTTTTTATTACAATGTAAAAGACCTATGATGCTGATAGAATTCCAAAGAAAGCACTGAGTCACTTGTCTTAAAATGTGAAGCTAAAAATAAGTCCCATTTTCCTTGCTGTGTGGCATTAGGTAAGCTGCAGAACCTCTCCAGTATGAGTTTTCTTTATCTATAAGCTGGGGGCTATGCTGTTCAGAGGATGGCAAAGACTAGAAATGATGTTTTTATGGTAACTAATAAGTCCCAGCTTTTGCATGAACTAAGCTATATATCTCTAGCTCTAAAGATTCAAATGTCAGCTAAATACAGAGAGTTACCACACATATCAGCAAAATGCAGGTACAAACATCATGCTTGATATTTAGCAATTTGATGAGCTTTGGAAAACTCATGACGAATGGCTTTCTTGCACTGTCATGATTCAAGCAGAGATCTGTAACATAGAGCCCAGGAGCTGCAGTTTGCATTGATCTCCTATAGCAATCATCAGTTGTCCCACACAATTTAGTACTTCATTGTTGCCTGCCCTATACACCATGCAGACATCTCCAAAATTTATATCTCTAGTCCACACTTTCCCCTGAATGCCAGACTCATATATCTAACTGTCTACTCAATGCTCTCTAGAAAGTATCTAGTAGATACCTCAAACAAAACATGGATAATGCAGAATTCTTGAAATTCTCCACAAAATCTGGTTTCTCCCAGTCTTACTCACTTCAGCAAATCTACTGTTGGCCATCCTATTACTAAAACTAAGAAAAAGAAATCATGAATCATCAGAAGAATGTGTAGCCATTTTTAAACCTGTAAATTTTTTTCAATTTGTATATATATATATATATATATATATATATATATATATATATTCCTATGCCTTTAGTTCAAACCCCTATCAATATATGCCATTACTCAGAAATAGTTCACCTGCTCTTCACCTTGATTGCCTTTTCAGAATTCAGAATCCAAGTACATAACATTGTGCTTCAAAGGAAATAGTTCCCCAAATACAGTCTGCTATTTTCCTTTTGTAACGGGTTACGGGAATGGAAACTCAAGTCCTGGGCACATGACGCAAGCACTCTGTCAATGATCTATGCAAGCTCAAGAGTATAGCACAGATTCCTAGAACCTATGTAAGAAAAAAAAGCTTGGCATATGGGACAGTCACTTGTAATCCCAACACTCTGGGGGCAGAAACAAGGGAAGCCCAGGGCAAATTGGCTCTCTAGACTCATTGAGATGGGAGATCTTCAGGTTCATGGGGAAAGCATGCCTTGAGAAATGAAGCAGTGATTGAGAAAGACAATTGTGAGGCTCCACACGAATATATGTAAACAAATATGCAAACATGCATGTACACTACAGACACATATACACAAAGAATATTAAATGCACTACTTTAATAAGCACAGCATTAAACAATAAATATCTATCCACTTGTTCTAAATGTTCTTTTCTTTTGTACTTTATGTACTTAGTAGTCAGGAGTTAAGTTCAGTAGAATCATAAAAATAATTTTATTCATATAATATACAAGTATAATAATATCAACAAATGTTTCACTTTAGTAGAAATGTATCTATGTCGTTAAAATATGATTTTGAATGTCTTTTTTGGGAATAGGGTCTCATATATTCCAAGCCATCCTGAAACTTGCTATATAGCTAAAGATGCTCCCAAGTGCTGGGATTACAAACCCATGCCACCATGCCTGATTTATACAGTACAGAAAATTAAACTCGGGACATTGGGCATGCTAGGCAAATATTCTACGAACCGAACTATATTCTTAGCTCAGCAAAATACCTTTTTATCAGGAAAAAGTAGAAAAGTGTTTCTTTCCCATACAACTACTATGGCAGGGTTAATGCTGAGTCTGTGACATCTTAATAATGACAAATGGGCAAATCATTCAGGAGACTGTTGCAGACATGTGTGAATGTATTAGTACTCCTGTTCTGTCTCTGACCACAACAGAGTCAGAGCTAGCACGGAGTATAGATAAGTTCTGCTGTAAAAGAGCCAAACAAACTAAATGACTACTATATTCTAGACACACAAGTAGATGCCCGAGATAGGTAAGAAGAGTCAAGTGGTGTGGCCCAGAAAGGACTCAACTTTCTTTCTCTACCGACCTGAGCCCATCCAGCTCATCCCTTAGGCTACTGCAGCTGGCACTTGCCAGCTGCCCCCCGCCCAGATCCCCCACTGGAACATGGTGCCAAATCAAAGAGGCACTTCAGCTGTAAAGTACTCTTGATACAAAGAAATGATTTATAGATTCAAACTGATGGATTATCTTCCTACTTGACAGCCAAAAGAGAACATGTAACTGCCTTTATAAACCACTAGGGATGAATCATAATGACATAAGAAATTGCTCGCTAGGAAAGGGCCAGGCTCCTCAGCACGCTTGTCCTCGGGACTAATTTCCACCTCAGCTTTCTTTCAGCAGCCTGTGCTCTTGGCTCGCACATCATTAAAAAGTCCTTGCTGGCTGCAAAGACTCATTTCTATGGGCAACAATATTTTCTCTGACCATCTTAATTGACGAACTATTTCACAGGATTGCGTCTCCTTGGATGAAATAATTCGTCTCTAAACACTTACTTATGAAGCACTCTGCTTGAGTTCTGCCTAGCTCCCAGTTAACTTCTTTGTCTTCAAAATACATCCACTGTAGCTGCAGCACTTCAATAATAATGGCCATTTGTATTAGACTACTTGTTGGACTCCTCTCCTGTGGTAAAATTGTTACAAAGTCACCTTTTCAAGCTTTCCGGGAATGATAATGATGATAATGATAATAGTAATTTTAAGAATATCACTGCAAGTTACCTGTTAATTCCCAAACACAATTGTCTGCCTTTCTCATATTATTTTCTTCGTATCAACATGGCAAAAATATTAGAATTTTCAATAAAAGATAAAACCCTGAGTTTCCACAAAGTAAATTAATTCTTTTTTTTTTTAGTAAGTTTTATTAAATTATAAAAGTTTCCATTTCCGCCCCTCTTCCCAACACCCTCCCACTCCCCCCACTCCCTCTCCTCCTCCCTCTTCATCCCTTAGGGCAGTCAGGGTTTCCTGCCCTGTGGGAAGTTCAAGTTCCTCCCAAACTGACACAACTATTATTAGATTCTGTGTTTGGATCATAGTTTTCTGGTTGTGAAACAAGGACTATGGAGCAAATCAAGGTATGTGTGTGTGTGTGTGTGTGTGTGTGTGTGTGTGTGTGTGTGCGCGCACGCGTGCGCATGTGTGTGTGCGTGTGTGTGTGTGTGTGTATCCACTGGTCTTTTATTACAGGCAAATCCTTTGCTTTATAAAGTTTCCTCTGTGTGCGTGTGTTTAAAAGTATTTCCTCTAGATATTTTGCTCAGCAAATGGATTTTTCTTTCTCCTTAGAAGAGCACGCATTCTAGTCACATCAGAGCACATTATCATTAGCTCTGATCATCGAGCAAGTAGAAGGGGCTCAGGCTTTGTGAACACCACAGCCACCCGAGTTTTTATTGCAGAGTCATCAGTTGGTTGCTATGGAAAACTGAGAAACTTTTTTTTCTCTGAATTTCATTTGCTATGCCTATAAATTAAAAGCAACATACCATACCTTACATGTTCTTTTTTATGATGAGCTCATGTACAAAAGCACATAGCAAAAAAAAAAAAAGCGCATAGCCATACGTATAGATCCATCATGATATGTTGAATCTAAGTGTTATGGTGAGTCTCTAGAGAGCAGCCAATTTGGGAGTATTTGAACGTAATTGCAAAGAGAAATCTAAACAAAGGAGAACTCTATGGTAATTATAAATTATCATCAGACAGAGCCATGAAGATTTGCCCTTAGGAGAAAGAAACAGGTGACTATAAGACAAGTCTGTGGAGGCCTCACAAATTACAAAAGTACAAAGAGCATAAAGAACATGGAGCAGGCAAAGAGGAAGGGAGGCAAATCCTTAGTGACATTTACTTAACATGGTTATATTCAGGAGCTCTCTAGGTGGCATACAAGAGAGTGCTTAAAGAGAACATTTCAAACAAACGTGGAATGAAATGCTAACTCCACCGCTTAGGAGGAATAATGCCATAGACAAGTAGCTTGCATTCTCCTAACTCCTCATTTCCATTGTTCAACTAGGGAAAAAACCTTAGCAATGCTGAAAGGTTGTGAGTTCTGAATACGTGTGATGTATAATGGCTGACCCCATAAATGGGAATCCTCTGAGTAACTCCTCCACTCTACCAGATCTAGTTCATGGCCAGTCTCCTTCCACACAAAACCCCCAGCTTTCTGCTTTACAGGGGTCACTTGATACGCTATTTTTCTGCTTGCTCAAGCTAATGCTTTTAATTTAGGCAAAACACGGTAAATGAAACTCATAAACAAACCCAGTGGACTTAAGAAAATCGATTTCTGTGGCTATCACAGTCTACATACCTTAGAATGAAAATGCAAACTCCTTCTTAAATACCCTACTCTATCTCTTACTTGATGTCAGAGAAGCCAGCCAGGAGAATCATCTCAAACCCCTGGTGCTGGAAGACTGCCAGTAGAACTGAACTGTCGAGGATTAGGTATATTTGCCAGATCCTGCCGTTGTGGTCCCTAACGCGTTCACCCCACCTCTAATCTGTGATCCTGAATAGCTGCTTGTGAAATCAGCCCATAGGAATGAATATGCTCATAGCATCTTGTTTTAGAGAGGAGCAAGCCTGCCTTTCTGCTGACGGGATAGTTCACAGTGTTCATTTATCTCCCTGCAGGGCATAGAAACATTACATAAACATTTTCTTAGGACAGAAACTGGCGATCTCTTTGACACTGGTTGTCACCATCAGGGTTACTAGTTTCATGTCATAGGTTAGAACACAGTGAAGGAAATATGGAGAGAACAGAGGGATACAATAAGAATGATAAAGAAGAAAGGGGGCAAATCACTCTTTAACCTGACATCCGAAGCCTTGCCTTTCTATAATTCTAATCAGGCTATTTTTTTCCCTAGTCCCTCAAGATGAGCAATGTGGTTGCCATTGTTTCTTAAAGGGAACACGTAACCAACCACCTGCAGACAAGGAATTGTGACACTCTGAAAAAAGGCTCCCACAGGTCCAATGAGTTGCCAGAATTTCCCACTATTAGTCGTGCCTGTAAGTTACAGAATTGAAATATCTATTAACCTGAAAATATGCTGTTTGAGAAGGAAAGCATTGTTGGCTCTTATCAGTCACAAACTTCTAAGTTCACTCTGGTACTAGAGTAGTGGCAGCTCAAAGCAAGGATGGGCTGGACATGAGACAGAACATAAGAACGCTTTTATAAGCACATAAGTCAGTGCAACACCATCCAGGATGTGCTGTGAGCCAACAAAGGCTAGCTTTACTCAGAATTGGAGAGGGAGGTTTAAGAGGAAAGGCAAGGGAGCTGGTACAAGCCAGTCTGGGTCCTAAGATTTCTGCACCTGCGCCTGTGCAAAAGAACCATCGGCTATGAAATGCACGGTCAGTCATGTGAAAGTTCCTTTAATGCAGCCAAGAACTATTGACTGCTGAGGTCTTCCCTCATTAAATCACTGAAAAGGTACAAATGAAATCCATTTTTGTGTGATAAGCAGGACATACACATTCAGATCATGTCAATTGGCTGCTCAGACAGAACGTGAAGGAGAGAGAACAAGTGCCAATGATTTGTTTCTGTAGGTGCTTCTCATCACACTGCTTCAGGGTAAACCTAAGGTCGACATTTTATCCCTGGGGCTTTTCATTCATCTCTAACCGTCGAGACCAAGATGCTTCATCATCTAAAATGCCCTTCTCTATAGGTGATCAATTTGTTAATATTCCTCACGTGTAAAGTGGGCCCCTTCACTCTCCAGTTGGATTAACCAGTCTATTGGATGCCATGAATGGAGTAGTTACAGAGCACTATTCTCAGCTTGCCTATTGCGTTCTCTCCAACATTCTCTAGGATTCAAAAGTTGCCCCCATTCACTACTAGAGATGAAAATAAATTCTGAACAAGCCAGATAGTGGCTTGCTTAAAAGTCATACTGAGCATGCCAGATATGGTGGAACACTCCTTTGATCTTAGCACTCTGGAGGAAGAGATAGGTGAATCTCTGTGAGCTTAAAGCCAGCATAATCTACATAGTAAGTTCCATGCCACTTAGGGCTACATAAGTGAGACTGTTTCTAAAACAAAATGAAACAAAATAAAGTCCTACTGGACAACATTGCTTAAGGCAAGATCGCAAATGAACAATTACTAAATGCAATTTTGCCCACAGCCATGATTTATGTACTCCATAGAGTACATTGCAATCCAAGGATTGCCACATAAAAATATAGACTTCTAGGATTTCTTGAAAATAACTTCAAAGAATTTAGCATAGTGGACCCTACTCTCATTTGACAGCAGTGAGAAATGGCGGGATGTTACAATTTGCTACTCCCTATTGCCTGGGACAGTCTATGTCACTCATTCATATATATATGACTTGTCTGAATCCTAGAAGCATTTGATTGGGAGGCTAATCATTGTTTGGATTCAGCCATCCAACTACTTTTCCTTGTATTGATTATTTGCATATTCACCAGAGAACTGGTTAATAGGGTTTGTTTCTTAAATGGCTAATGCTCATTTCTAAAAGGCTGCACAAAAGCATTTGTTTATGAAGGATTCACCGGTTGAAGAAGTCTGTTCATGCTAGATTTTGCCTTTTGTTCATTTTCAGAGGTTTTAGTAATTTCTGTCTCTCTGAAACCTTGGGCAGACCTCTTCTCACCCCAGGGACCGTATTCCATTATCTTGCTCATCTTCTCTCAATCCTTCCCTACATCTTCCATTATCACCTGATCTGCATTTTTGTCTTCTAGGAACCAAATCTCCTGCCTGGTCTGGTTACTTCAACTAGTCCTCTTCACAAATTCAAAGGGAGAATAAAGGGGGGAAATACTACAAAATAGCACACAGCCACCTAAAATAGGCCTTGGGAAATAAAACTATTAGCTATAGGCATATTGAGCAAATGACCTAAACTTGCAATTATGTATATTTTCTGTTCTGTCTTATTACTTATTCATATTCATATGGACATTCAAAGGAAATAAAAATAAATTTACAACAATGTTCTATAAGTACGATTTGATTTATATAATAAATGTGTTGCAAGGAGATGCATTTAAGACAAATCCAGTTTTCGTACAATAAGAAAGCTATTTGAGGAAATATTATTGAAAATGTTTCATATAGGAAATCATTTCATTATCAAAGGTTAACTTTCTAACTTATCATGTTTTGATATTTGGGCCTTTTTAAAACTTGATATACTTAAATTAACCAGCACTTAACATTTGTTTTATTGAAGACACTTTTCTTAGATTCATAAATTTTAAAAGAACATTTGGGAAACAACCTTTTAAAATTGATAATTTTATAAAACACATATGCTTGTAACACACTATCTTACCTTAATCTACATCATTTTATAATTAACAAACACTGTTATTTCCATATTAAAATTGCTTTCTCATGTTTTTATGCTACTAGATTCTAAACAAGTATGATTAGTATCTAATATGATGCCAACCTTGGATTTTGAATGCTGAGAATTAAATCAATGTAATTGCTCTGATAATGCTAAATGTACAAGACACGTAATACTACAAAAAAGAATCAGTTTTCATATAGCAACTCGAGCTTTTCTATCTAGAAGCCATCTTTGTTTCTACATCAAAAATTGCATTTAAACTCTTTAAGTAAATTTGAATATTTCTATCTTCTCATATGACTGAATATCACTGACTGACCTGAAAATAATAGTGAAAGACATTTTCAGTGATTTTTTTCTGGCTCTCGGCTCATTTTTTGATCTGTTGTACATAGTTAGTAAATTTGAAGTGAATACATAACTGCTTTCATTGATTGAGGCTGCTTTGTTCATATACTCCCTTGCCGTGTTTCCCTTGGTAACCAACCACCTGAGTAGTCAATGAAAGGAAATGATTTGGGAACTGTGAGAATGTATTTGTACGATATATGTACAAGGAAATCAAATCTATTTTGACCTTTTTTTTTCCAGTAAACCACCATTCTCTCCTCCTGTGTTTTCCCAAAGCATTCCTGCTCCGTGAGAAGTATAAAAGAGAATTGCCTAAAAAAAGAGGCAGATTGTGCAAGTGATGTCCTAAATTAAAATCTTGTGGAAGAGTCTGGGAATCTGAGTGAAAGATTCTCATATTACCCTTCCTGGGTCCTTCCTCATGACTCTGAGACATATTAACTTTTGAGAACCTCTGCATGGTAACCAATGAAATATTAAACCCATAGTTCAATTATTCAGAAATTTGGCACTTATAAATTAAAGTGATATAAATGACCAAAATAAGCAACCCTAGCTTTGTTTTTCCAGGATCTGGAATGAAATCTAAAGACACAAATTGTTCTCACCAAAATCCATTAGATGAGACTGTAAAGGAGGCTTGGTGCTTGGTTTGTTATAGTTCAGCTTAGAACCAAGCCAAATACTAAAATGTCATAAAGCTTAATAAACGATTACCAAACACAAGAGTTAGTATGAATCTGATAAGAATCTGTGGTTATGGTCAAAGTGACCATGCCTTGTGCATGGTCAGGTCACTTATTAATGATATGCCTGCAATTGAATCTTCTGCCATGAATGTGTCATGGAAGTTTGCTTCACATTGAAGAACTCAGAAACTAATCAAAAGCAGATCTTTGCTACTTAGGATTAGCCTAAAACAGTAGTTACTTTAAAAACCCATACAGAGAAAGAACATGCATTTCTAATTCAAAGAATTATACAAGAGCTTCTATAGAAGGTATTCTGAAAATTGAATATGAGAAATAAAATGGTCATTATTTAAGATAGAATATAAACTAGTGGATTGAAACTCGGGGATCAAAAATTTACCTGAACATAGGAGTTATATGTCTGAATACAGAAATTATCAAGACATCTGATTTTAATACTATTCCTAAAAGATCAGGCAGACATAAACAAAAATAGTTGATTTAAAAAAAATAGCATTAGCAAGTATATGTCTTAGTTAGTCAACTGGATGATACCACCATTAGGTAATTTAAGAGGTAATGATTAATTACATTACTCTTAAGTCAATTAATGAAAATTCTGAATGCCAAGTCCTTAATGCTACAAAATCCAAAATTTACTGAGTGCCAAGATGATGCCACAAAAAGTTCACATCTGACATCATATAATAGATCACAAGAAAGTACTATCTAAAATTACTGACATTTAATCTATATTTATATTGATATAAAATAAATATATTTATTTAAAATAATCAGTAATATTCACATAAAATATATTAATATAATACAAATACATTTTATATTTATACCCACATCTCATCTCCAAGCCGTTTCATCATTTATATCTAAATTTTCTAAAAATTAAAAAAAATCAGAACTATGAGTCAGTTCTGGTCCTAAGAATTTTAGATAAGGACTATCTAACAGGTAAATTAACCAAGATTTGCAGATGAATAAAGAAAATTAAGTTTTGTCACACCATCTCTTGTGTGACATCTATTGGAGAAATATTATAATAGTTTTATATTCCATCCTATGTTGCTGAAAATTAATTACTAAAATATTTGTCAGGTAAGACTATTCTGAGTTTGTCTCTTATACTCCCATGAATTCTTACTTATTTTTTTGCACTTTTACTTGGAGTTCCTTTATCTAAGAATCCTAACTTATAAGGAATTGTGTGTAAATGCAATTCAACAAATTTCATTCCAAAATACCAACAGAATCTCAATTTAAAGGCAGCCTTCACCTAGATGGGGATTATACACATGAGGCAACATCTCAAAATGATTCCAGCATATCTCTTCAGAGTTCTACACTGGCAATCAATGGCAGGTTGAAGAATTAAGAATATTTCATAACAGCAGAGAACACACAGGCAGCCAAAGAGCCCTTGACCTCCAATCACACATTCCACATGTATCTTTAATTCAGTACAACTTATTAAAAGTGATGTTTCCAACAGCTTGATGTGCTGCCAATTCTAAATTCACAGAAAGTTGTGTTGTCTCTTTGAACATAACTCTTTCCCATCAAACCAAATCATAACTAACTTGCATTTGTCACACGTTGGTAGAATCAGCTCCTACCTGTAACTTTCAGTTCTGTTGTTCGTCTTACAAGTTTTCCTTCATATTTAAGTTCACATGTGTAATTTCCTCCATCTTCTTCTTGAACTTCCTGAATGAGAAGAGCATTTCCCTTCTGTATTATGATGCTTCTCCACATTTTTGGCTTGCATTCCTGCAGGGAAAATATTTGTAAGTAAGTGAGAAATTAATATTCGCACTGCTAAGTCTTAGAATTGGCACGGTAAAATTACATTGTTCTATTCTTCCACATAGTCTTTCAAATGTGTAACTAAGAAGTTTAAATAACGTCCAAGCAAGTATTGTGTCCAGTTCAAATATCATTAGTTACAACATCAAGAGCCAATTTACAAACCTGATTCCAAAAGAAAGAGAACTTCAGAGGTTCTAAGCAAAACCAGAAGAGCATACAAGCTCCCAAAGTATAAAAGTTACATAAAGTAATGTTAAGAGCTACTAAATATCACTTTAATGTCTTGCAATTTTTTAAACTGATATGGGTGTTTCCAAAGAGTCTTAAGGGACTATGGTTCATTTGGCCATGTACCATACTTGATGGAAATATGAAGTATCACTTAACGTTTAAAACAGGCTTTTGCATTAGTAGTGATGTTTATAAGTATTTCATTAAATATTTTCTGTTGTAAAACTAAAATGAAAACAAACATAAACCTTAATATTTATATCTCAAAACCTTCTTCCTTGTGGTCAAGAGTTGGAGGAGAGAATCTAAAAAACTAGAACTCGGGATTTCATTAGAAATGAAATGAAATGTAGATGTACTTTGCAATAGTAACAGCACAGAGAAATCAGTGACTTATTGGGTGAAATTATTGATACATGATGAGAGAATAAAATTTTATTTTGAAACAAATTGTCACTTTCTTCTTATGGTGAGGTGGGGGAATCTTGCTACTACTTCAGACTTTCCAAGAAAAGAATGCACAATACTTTCCCATCAAGGACAAACACGTGGCAACCAAGTATATAAGACTATTCAGGCACGAAGCTTTGGTTAGGGATTTTCTTTAACTACTTTTATATAGTGTTCCAGGTCTCTCTGCTGCTAACTAGAAATTTTCAACTAAATTGGTAGCCAGACATGGTACAAAGCAAGAACGGAAGCACAGTGGCCAGCTATAAAGTAATACTGAACAGTTCAGATAAAATGACTTTGTCTTTTACATTCTGAGTCTGTCAGTTGAGACAACAATAAAATTGATTACAAAGCAGATTATGAGGACAATAGTTGAAAGTACTTTTCCATTTCCCCCACTGTGGAGTACGTAACTAACATCTGCATCCACTCTTCCTAACCCCTACATTCCGTATACATATTTCAAGCACTCACAAAATGTTGGAATCAGTGTTGATTTTCAGTCCCCAGCTGTGGGTGCCTGTAAGTGTTTATAAATTATTTGCGAGAGCAAGTACCCATTTATTAGTTTTTCACTATAACTTTTTCTTCCTGTTAGCAGGAGATTTGGCAACAAAGCATAAAAATTGGCACTTAAGTTCATCAGTATAATAGTCAAGAGATATGTCCAGTATAGCTATCCAAACACATTTTCAGAGAGGAAATAAAAGTATTACAACGGAGGACCTCTAGATATAAGACTGTTTTACACCCTGGGGTCTTTCTGAAGAACAGTTAAGAGTCTGTCTGAAATTATATTACATACCATGTCTGGCAAGGTTTATCACCTATATGAGATTTGCTTCTGAGCTAAACCTTGGGATATAAGGTTTCTGGGAAAATGAAGAAAAGTCTAAACAGAGAGGAAAAAAACCGGCCCAGCTGCCACTAACGTCATACAACAATAATCCACAATTATGTTCGCATTGCTTCCAACACTGATAGCCTCAGATTTCTAAAGAATCTTTCTGAAGGTCATTAAACAAAAATATGGTCCCTCTGGGCATTTTGAGAGGAAAGGAAAATGAAAGCTGAGCTGCTCTGCTCTCACATAGAGGTGGTGGGGGCAGGCAAAAGCCCACACACTTATTTTATTCAAAGATAAATGGCCTCATTTTCTAATGTCATTTTGGGGAAAATCCATATGTAATTAGTTACAACGACTTTTACATTCACTGACCACAGATTCCTGCCCCCTCCATGCAGGAAGTAAAAGCTAAAATATGTAGAGGACTTAAAAATAGTTCCTGATGAATAGGCTAGAATCTCTGCATGTCCTTTGAGATAAATCTAGAGAGTTGTGTGTACTTTCTAACTTGTCATTTAGATATAGAAATGACTCCTTGTATCCAGCGGAAGTAGGTTTGTCTGTTTGTAAAACCGTGGCTTGTGAGAATGTCTTCAGATCATCTTCAGTCCTCTGAAGGCCATGTGGGAAAGATGAAAAAGAAAACTAGGTTTGGGTAAAGATAACTCTAGGTGGAAATTCAGGGTTTACCAACTTCTTTAAGTCTCAATTCTGCATTTCCTATTATGGCGATAATATTAAATATCATCTGATTTGCCATGACACAAAGGTCAGATTTGTTTGCTTGTCTTTTGTTGTTGGCTTGTCTTGTTTTGGATTTTTTTGTTTTTTTTCCTATTGGTTGTTGTTGTTGCTGTTTTTTTTTCTTTTCAAGAGGCAGGGTTTTATTCATCGCATTCTTAGGCAGCAGTACCATCTAGAGTTGTCATCTGGTGCAAAGAATGTTTTCCATTTCTAAATCTTCCCAATCCTGGGTCATATCTCTCTAGAGCCACTTGTCCTGTTAAATAAGCCTTGTTGCTACTGGACTAATCAGATAAAAATAAATCCTTACTAATTGGCTAACTACCTGCCAGTAAAATAATACTTCAGTTGCCTGAATATGCACGGCTTCGAAGAGGGCACTCTTAACACTAATCTTACAGGTGGATGAGGAATTATAGTTATTTATTTATTTATTTATTTTTATTTAGGTTTTTCAAGACAGGGTTTCTTTGTAACTTTGGAGCCTGTCCTGGGGCTTGCTCTTGTAGACCAGGCTGGCCTCGAACTCATGGAGATCCGCCTGCCTCTGCCTCCTGAGTGCTGGGATTAATGGTGTGCACTACCACCGCCCTGCGGTGGAACTGTATTTTGATCGGAGGAACCTGTATAAAGTATCTTTAGCATCACCACGCATGGATGACTCTCTGTCTGTTCCCAGCTATCTACTATTCAAACAATTATTTTTGCATCATATAGAATTGCGGATGTTTTCTAGGCTTTGACTCCACTTATCTGAAGTATTTCTTCTCTAAGATACTGGCTGCTAAGTTTAATGATGTCTTTATACCACTTCTGCCCCCTACTTGCCTAGTGGACATGTCATATTGCCACATTTCACTGTCTCGTCACTGATTTATTGTGACAGACCATTGAGTGAAAAAATTTTAAGTGCGCAGATCACAGAACAATAGCTGTTCTTCTAAGAACAGTTAGTAAAACCACCAAAAAACTCAAATACATAAACAATTTAAATATTCACCTGATTTGCTTTCCCTCCTATATATTGGCCCTAATCCTATTGAAATAAACTGCATCAGTTTGAAGACTTTGGTAAAGATCAGACTTATAGATGTTGTCTAGCTCTAGTTCTTTAACATCCAGCTTTATTTTATAGCTAGCTACCCCGTCGTGGAGCAGGTTTTCATAAGATATCCTTGCACAACCAATGACAGTCTATAAACCCCTTTTCTTTCCCTTTTGCCCTCCTTTGAATACACATACCTCATGCACGTAGTTGCTAGACTGGGGGAGTTGAATGCACAAAAGAGACATTTATTCACGTAGTCTCTTGAAATAATCTGTTGGCTGACTCATTTAGATCTTGGAGTTTTTCTCCCCTGTACTCATAATCTACTTAAGAGATATCATCTTCATACCCATGGAAGGTTTATTTAATCCATTTGTTATGGTAGTCATGGTTCATTTACTGCCATTTGGAACACACAATTCATTCCTCATGGCCAGAAGATCATGAGGGTTGATTTAAATATTTCACCTGATTCTGAGGATTAACCACCAAGCAGCTGTGTGGATGAAGGCCCGTCTGTGACTTCTGACCCTCAAATCACTTATATCTGAGTAGATAAAACCCAACCCCTTAGGATGACTTCTCTCCTTTCACCTGCACTGTGTACTGCCCCTTGAGGCATCTATTCATCTGTTTCATGGTCTTCAGGAAACCCATGTTTTCTGTAATATGAAGACTCAATAGATGGCTAAGACCACAAGTACGAATTGGGAATGAACCTCAACCTCATCAGTCCTACCTCTACCCTAAACCAAAAAACCTAGAATAGCTCACTCCAAGGAGTCTTCCCTCTCCTGAATTCTAATCTTCCAATCATATCTTCAATCTTAATGTTGATGATAATAGCCCATAGTCAAAAAGAATAAAGTTCTATACCTGAACACTTGAATAGGAATACAAGTTCTATGCTTCTGAGCAGTTAGTTGCTGCCCCTGTTTTTAAAAATTAGGAGCAATAATATGTATTGAGATGACAAAGATTAAATGGGGCAATGCATATAAATGTCCTGTATTATAACATATTGCATGGTAAAATTGCACAATAAATACTAACTCTCATTCTATGACTGTTAACTCAGTAGTCTTTTTTCAGATTAGTTATTCACCAATTATTGAGAATTAATGTGACTAGCATTTCTAAAGGACTCTAGAAACAGCATTTTAAATGGTTATAATTCTAGAGCTGGGGTCATCTTGCTCAGTCTGTCATCAAAAGGGGTTTAAAGTCATCACTACCATTCTTACAAAAAGAAAAGACCTAAACAAACTGAAGCGCAGCAGTTCTCAGAATCTTCAGACAGTTGACGTCATGAAGGAAACATCCACCCCAAGTACTGCAATGACACAGAATCATAGCTCTTAGGGAACAGGAAGTGGAGTGAGTAACTGTTTAAACACTATAACTCCCACTCGCCTTTGAATTGTAGGAGGAAAGATAGCCCTTCTAAGGCGTCTACCCTGCCTTCCTTGATAGTGAAAGATAAGAATAAAGAACATAGGTGTGTGTGATGGTATCTACCTAGAAACAAGACTCACTAAAACGCTGAGACCTAATCATAACAGCACAGCATGCTTTTCCTACCATGTACCATACTGGCAAAGTGATAAGGTTCCTGTGTAATACTTCAGAATTATGTGGCCAACTAGATGGCTCTTCATGTAAAGGTAATTGCCACCAAGCCTGTTGATGTACCTTCAATCCTAAGGACCCATAAGGTGAAACCAGAGAATCAACTTTCACATGTTATTCCCTGGTCTCCACACGTGTGCCATGGTAAGTTTGTGAACTGACACACACAAGTAAATAAACAGAATTTTAAAACAACTTAAGGGAGCTTGGGGGCAGGGGGTAGGAAGGAAGAGTAGAAGGGGAAGAGGAGGGGAGAAGGGGAGAGTTGAGGAGAATTTGAGGTAATGGGATAGTCGAATTGGAGGAAGGACAGATATGAGAGCAAGGAAACAGATATCTTGATTGAGAGAGCCAATGGGGTTTCTTGTTATGGGGTTAACAAGAAACCCAGCTGTAGAAAAATTCCCAGAAATCCACAGGGATGTCCCCAGCTAAGACCCTAGGCAATAAAGGAGAGGGTGCCCAAACTGGCCTTGCCCTGTTCTCAGACTGATGGTTATCTTAAATATCACCATAGAACCTTTGTCTAACAATAGATGGAAACAGTGGCAGAGATCTGCATCAGAGCACTGGATTGAGCTCCCAAGATCCAGTTGAAGAGTGGAAGGAATGAGAATATGAGCAAAGAGGTCAAGACCATGAAGGGTTAATCCACTGAAACAGTTTACCTGAGCTAATAGGAGCTCACCAAAGCCAGCTGGACTGGGAAGAAACAAGCATAGGTCCAAACTAGTCTCTCTGAATGTGGCTGACAATTGTATGGCTGGGGCAGACTGAGTGGCCCCTGGCAGTGGCACTGGGATTTATCTCTTCTGCATGTACTATCTTTTTGAGATCCTATTATCTTTGGATGTATACCTTGCTCAGTCTAGATGTATTAGGGAGGGCCTTGGACCTTCCACAAAGCAAAGTGCCTTACCCTCTCTGAGGATTAGATGGGGGTGCGGTGGGAGAGTGTGTAGAGGAAATGGGAGGAGGAGAGGGAGTGGGAATTAGAATTGGTATTTTTTAAAAATCTAATAAATCTAAAAAAATAAAACAACTTAAAATAATACATGCTTATGGTTGAAGTAATGGTATGACTGGGTCTTATTTTGAAGAGAATTTTTGCATAGCCCAAAGACAAGTGTTGCATCAAAAAAATACACCAAATTTTTAGTTCCTAGAATCTACAATTACAATGAGCAATAGACAAAGACTATTAACTAGAAAAATGTAAAACCATAAATGCTTATTATATTCAGTTTGTTTTACAAGGTGGTATATTATGTTATTAACCAAATATTACAAGACACACCAAAGTACAAAAAAAAGTAATCCTGAAGAGCACTATCATAATCAGTTTGATATGTCAGATATTTTACCTTCTACAATCCAGGGAGTAAAGTAAGTATGATTTAAATGACAAACATATTTAAAAATATATTTATGATTCTAGTGGGAAAACTGGCAATATGCAAGAACAAAGGGGTAATTTGATCAGGGAAATGTAAAGGTTAACAGGTGAGTCTAACTACCAGCGCTCATTAAGGAAGCTTCTTCCTGCAGCAGACAGAGACCTTTACAGAAAACCACTACAGGTCAAAATGGCGAGCTCAGTTAACCATAACCATGGGCTACTCAACCCCAAGTGATATATAAACAGAACAACCTCTAAACCTAAGGCTTAGGAAATATCCCAGAAGAAACAACAGAAAGACTCTAAAAGTCAGAGTATAGGGTGGCTGCTGGGAGATGGTGTCTTCCATAGATGACAGGGAAGCTAAACCCATGCATGAAATCTCAAAAATATGGTTGCCTAAACTGAACCTGAAAAACGAATTCTCTCACTCTTTCTTTTTCTTTCCCTCTTTCTCTATTTTATATTTCAAGATAAGGTCTCTCTATCAATCTTTAACTGTCCTAGAATTTACATGGCAAAGCAAGCTGGATTTATTCTTACAGAGATCCTCCTGCCTCTGCCTCTGACTCCTGAGATCTTGTTATTTTAGTTGATGCTGTTTTGCAATAAATCAATCTCCTATTATGAATGCGTTTTCTATTATTTTCTTGACAGTTTGGATATATCAACTCATCCATGAGAGCCTAGAATCTATATAATTATGTTTTCCAGTTTCAAAATTCTTAATTTTGTCACATTATACTGTGATGATTTTCCATGCAGTTATAAACTTTATGTCAGTGTTAATTTAGATCATAGTTTATATTTTTCCATAAAATAACTTTATTTAGATCTCTTCAAATAATTACTAAACTTTTTGAGTGTCTTACAGTTTGTCACTATTGTAAATGAGGTACTTCTATTATGAACACAGTTTGCAATTGTTAGTAAAAAGAAAATGTAATAAAATGTTTTAGTGATGTATCTTATTAAATTATTCTATTTTCTATTTTTTGTTGCTGCTACATCCCTTGAGATATATAGGTATGAAACCAAAAATTAGGATTTTTATTTCTTCCATTTAAAATTATATAGCAAAATTTATTTAAATTTATTATTATAATAGCTACAAGTTTAAAAATAATATTAAAAATAGTATCAACAGGGAGCATTACTTTCTTGTATGTCAAGGCAATGATATATTTATTTTTATAAGAATAATATTAAAATTATTTTATTAATAAAAATGAAACTTATAAAAATTCCATAATAAACAAGGTTGGATAATAATATAACTTGACCATATGAACCATTAATTAATAAATTATATCAGGAACTGTGGATGTAGCTCAGTGGTACAGCATGTGCTTCGTATGTGTGGGGTACTAGGTTCAATCCTCAGTAATAGAAAGAAAATAATTAGGCCACAAAAACACCACAGAAAGATATTTGTGTTTATATGAAATCCAGAGTGCTGAAGACTAGCATACAGAGCAAGCTATTATTTGTATTAAAAAATGGGAGGTAAGAAAACATGTTTGTGCAGGTATGCAAGTAAATATGCCTTGCAGAGAGAATATGTATGTTATGAGTTTGAGTAAAGTTTATACATACTGAGAGAGGAGGAAAGACAGTGGGGAGGAAGGGGGATGGTAGGATGGATTATTAAAGAATGCAATATGCAAGTGACTTAAGTTAGCTTATGTGGTTAAAACATAGTGGGAGAGAAAGTTACAAATGATTTTATGGACCTATACATTACTTGGTTTGTCAAAATGATCTGTTTTTAGTACATAAACTCACTCACACAGATTAAATACTCTTTTTGCAAAATACTTAGGAGAGGAAGTATTTTGGATTTCAGAGTATTTTAGATTCTGAAATGCTGACATATACCAAATAGGCAGTCTCGGGAGATAAAGACCAAACATTAAGTACAAAATTCGCTTTTGCACAGTGTAAAGATAATTTTATATAGTATTTATTGACTTCATACATGAAACAGAGATTAATTGTATGGATTTTTCCACTTTTGGCATCATTGCTCAAAATGCTTCAGATTTGTAGGATATCAAATGCTGACAGCTTAGATCAGTGGTGACCAGCATGAACATATCGGTACACGCACACATTTATTCCTTTCCACTGCTCACTGAGCTTTGTGAAATACTTGGAAAAGATAAAAGATAGATTTTTCATCGCATTTAAGCAAGTCATTTAATCTTTTGTCCTCAGTTTCCTCGTATATAAAAAGTTGTATTGAAAAGCTGTAAGGTCCCTATAATGTAATTCTTGCTATTTGCTTCCATTTTCATTTTGAAGAAGAAAAGTCATCATTCTGTTTCATTTCCATCTCCTTGAACAATCATAATCACGACAGAATCTTGAAGAAGCATAGTAGGATTTGTTTCTGAAGCAATAATTGTGATAGAAACTCTGGTTTCATTACTGATGCAAGTGTGCCATGGGTGTAGAACAGCTATTCAGTAGAACAATCATTATTATGATATGAGATTATTTATTGTTGATTATAAGTTTAGGATTGGAATCCAGTTGACCACGTGTTAGCTTAATGACTCTCTATAAGTTATATCACATTTTTCTCTTTATAAAGTCAGATAATCACCAACAATAAGTAGCTTCATGTCCTTTAACTAGCTTGTGGAGTTCAAATTTAGGAGATACAGTTCCATCCCTTGACATCTTGAATTTATAAGACAACCATAATTGAGTTACTCTGTTATCATTATGAAAAAGTAAACAAGAATTCATAAATCAATGGGCCACGGCACTTTGCGGTGTTTTGCTGGAGCTAATGTTGAATACATAAGTCAATCTTTTGGTTTTCAGCCCTAAATCAGTCAAAGGGGCCTGGAACAGCTAAAATATTCAAATGAGGTCATTATCTCACTTCTCCCTACCATATTGTCACTTTCTTAGTGCACTATACATATAAAAGACTGTGTTGTCAGCGGACACCAGACTGAGCTCCCAAAGTCCAGTGAGAAAAGTGAGAATATAAGCAAAGAGGTCAAGACCATGATGGGGACACCCACTGAAACAGCTTACCTGAGCTGATGGGAGCTCAACAACTCTGGCCTAACAGTGAGGTAATCAGCATAGGACCAAACTAGGCCCTCTGACTGTGGGTGACAGTTGGCTAGGGTAGACTGTGGGGTCACTGGCAATGAGGTCAGAATTTATCCCTACTGCTTGTACTGGTTTTTGGAACCCATTCTCTCTGGAGGTATATTTTGCTCAGTCTAGATATGGTGGGGCGGGCCTTGGTCCTGCCTCAAAGCAATGTGCTAGACTTTGTTAACTCCCCAAGGGAAGCCTCACCCTTTCTTGAGTAGTAGATGGGGTGGGATGTGGGAGAAGGGAAAGGAAATGGGAGAAGGGGAGAAAGTGGGAACTGGGATTGGTATGTAAAACAAGAAAACATAGGTTTTTTTAAAAGCAAATAAATAAATTTTTAAAAAGACTGTTGTCTCTGTCTCTATCTCCATCCATCGCCAGATGAAGGTTCTATGGTGATATGCACGATATTCATCAGTGTGGCTATGAGATAAGGCCAGTTCAGGCACCTTCTCCTCTGCTGCCCAAAGACCTGGCTGGAGACATCCCCATGGACACCTGGGAACCCCTCTAGAGCCAAGTCTCTTGTCAACCCTAAAATGGCTGCCTTAATTAAGGTATCTTCTTCCCCGCTCTCATATCCACTCTTTCTCCATCTTAACCATCTCATTACCCCAAGCTCTCCACAATCCTCCGCTTCTTCCTTCTCTACCCCATCTCCCATTTCCCCCACCCCACCCCCACCCCCGTGCTCCCAACTTTTGCCCAGTGATCTTGTCTACTTCCAATATCCAGGAGGATAAGTATATGTTTTTCTTTGGGTTCACCTTCTTATTTAGCTTCTCTGGAATCATGAATTATAGGCTCAATGTCCTTTATTTATGGCTAGAATCCACTTATGAGTGAGTACATACCATATTCCCTTTTTGAGTCTGGGTTACCTCACTCAGTAAAGTGTTTTCTATTTCCATTTATTTGCATGCAAAATTCAAGATGTCATTTTTTTTACAGCTGAGTAGAACTCTAATGTGTATATGTGCCATGCCTTCTTTATCCATTCTTCTATTGAGGGGCACCTAGGTTGTTCCCAGGTTCTGGTTATTACAAAGAGTGCTGCTATGAACATAGTTGAACAAATGCTTTTGTAGTATGATAAGGCATCTCTTGGGTATATTCCCAAGAGTGGAATTGCTGGATCCTGAGTTGGTTGACTCCCAGTTTCCTGAGAAACTACGACACTGATTTCCAAAGTGATTGCACAAGTTTGCATTCCTACCAACAATGGATGAGTGTTCCCCTTACTTCACAACCTCTCCAGCATAGGCTATCATTGGTGTTTTTGATTTTTGCCATTCTGACAGGTGTAAGATGGTATCTCAGAGTTGTTTTGGTTCGCATTTCCCTGATTGCTAAGGAGGTTGAATATGACCTTAAGTGTCTTTTGGTCATTTGAACTTCTTCTGTTGAGAATTCTCTGTTCAGTTCAGTACCGCATTTTTTAATTGAGTTAATTAGAGTATTAAAGTCTAGTTTCATGATTTCTTTATTTTGGAGATCAGACTTTTATCTGATGCGGGGTTGGTGAAGATCTTCTCCCATTCAGTAG
Organism: Myodes glareolus; assembly: GCF_982192425.1. Taxonomy (NCBI): domain Eukaryota; kingdom Metazoa; phylum Chordata; class Mammalia; order Rodentia; family Cricetidae; genus Myodes; species Myodes glareolus. The sequence goes on from NC_142053.1 coordinate 50,495,184, forward strand.
GTTGCCTTTTTGTCTTAATGACAGTGTCCTTTGCTTTACAGAAGCTTCTCAGTTTCAGGAAGTCCACCTTATTCATTGTTGTTCTTATTGTCTGTGCTACTGGGGTTCTACCTAGGAAGGGGTTTCCTGTGCCCATGTGTTGCAGACTACTTCCCGCTTTCTCTATTAGTTTCAGTGTGGTCAGATTTATATTGAGGTCTTTAATCCATTTGGACCTGAGTTTTGTACATGTTGATAGATATGGATCTATCTTCATTCTTCTACAGGTTGATATCCAGTTATGCTAGCACCGTTTGTTAAAGATGCTTTCTTTCTTCCATTGTATAATTTTAGCTCCTTTGTTGAAAATCAGGTGTTCATAAATTTGTGGATTAATAGTCGGGTCTTTGATTTGATTCCATTGGTCAACATCCGGTTTTGTGCCAATACCAAGCTGTTTTCATTACTGTGGCTCTGTAATAGAGTTTGAAGTCTGGGATGGTAATGCCTCCGGAAGTACGTTTATTGTATAGGACTGTTTTGGCTATCCTGGCTTTTTTGTTTTTCCATATAAAGTTGATTATTGTTCTCTCAAAGTCTGTGAAGAAGTTTGTTGGGATTTTGATGGGGATTGCATTGAATCTATAGATTACTTTTGGTAGAACTGCCATTTTTACTATGTTGATCCTACCAATCCAAGAGTATGGGAGATCCTACCATTTTCTGGTATCCGCTTCAATTTCTTTCTTCAAAGACTTAAAGTTCTTGTCAAATAGATCTTTTACTTCCTTGGTTAGAGTTACCCCAAGATACTTTATGCTATTTGTGGCTATCATGAAACGTGATGTTTCTCTGATTTCCCTCTCTGCTTCTTTGTTCTTTGTGTATAGGAGGTCAACTGATTTTTTGGAGTTGATCTTGTATCCTGCCACATTACTAAAGGTGTTTATCAGCTGTAGGAGTTCTTTGTTAGAGCTTTTGGGGTTGCTAATGTACACTATCATATCATCTGCAAATAACAAAAGTTTGACTTCTTCCTTTCCAATTCGAATCCCCTGGATCTCCTTATGTTGTCTTATTGCTATTGCTAGAACTTCAAGCACTATATTAAAGAGGTATGGAGAGAGTGGACAGCCTTGCCTTGTTCTTGATTTTAGTGGAATGGCTCTAAGTTTCTCTCCATTTAATTTGATTTAGCTGTCGGCTTTCTGTATATAGCTTTTATTATATTTAGGTATGAACCTTGTATCCCTACCCTCTCCAAGACCTTTATCATAAAGGGGTGTTAAATTTTTCAGCATGTAGTGAAATGCTTTTTCAGCATGTAGTGAAATGAGCTCCCAAGATCCAGATGAAGAGCTGAAGGAGGGAGAACATGAGCAAGGAAGTCAAGACCACGAGGGGTGTGTCCACCCACAGAGATGGTGTGACTGTTCTAATGGGAGCTCACCAAGGCCAGCTGGACTGGGACTGAACAAGCATGTGATCAGACCAGACTCTCTGAATGTGGCTGACAATGAGGGCTGACTGAGAAACCAATGATAATGGCACTGGGTTTTGATTCTACTGCATGTACTGGCTTTTTGGGAGCCTAGTCTGTTTGGATGCACACCTTCCTAGACCTGGATATAGGGGGAGGGCCTTGGACTTCCCACAGGGCAGGGCACCCTGACTGCTCTTAGGACTGGAGAGGGAGGAGGAAGGGGAGTGGGGGGAGTGGGCAGGAAATGGGAGGAGGGGAGGAGGTGGAAATTTTTAAAAAATAAATATTGTTTTTTAAAAAAAAGACTGTTGTCTATAACGTGTTGAGAAACTATTAAATAATCCTTAAAGTTTTACTTTTGGTGAAAACATTGTAATTCCCTTTACTCAATACAAAGATGCTATTAATTACAACTAGAAGTAATGGTGTGGGACAATTCTGTATTCTGTCAATTATGTTTTAAATAAATGCTGATTGGCCAGTAGCCAGGCAGGAAGTATAGGCGGGATAACCAGACAGGAAGTATAGGTGGGGCAAGGAGAACAGGAGAATTCTAGGAAGGAGGAAGCCCATTTCTTTGTAGTCCTGTCCAGACACCGAAGAAGCAGGATGTGACCTGCCCTGCTGAAAACGGTACCAAGCAATGGGGCTAACATAGATAAGAATAATAGGTTAATATAAGCTACAAGAGTTGATAAGAAGCCTGAGCTAATGGGTCAATCAGTTTATAACTTATGTAGTCCTCTGTGTGATTTTCTTTGGGGCTTACTGGCTTTGGGAACTGGGCAGGACAGAAAGCCCAACAAGCAGACCTCATGTTACAAGAAGCTATTTTTACACGTGTTAATTGAAGCAGATACTTTCTTCTTTAATTAATTATTTAATTTATTTATTAAAAATTTCCACCTCCTCCCTGCCTCCCTTTTCCCTCCCCCTCCCCACCTCCCACTCCTTTTCTAGTCCTAAGAGCAGTCAGGGTTCCCTGCTCCGTGGGAAGTCCAAGGTCCTCCCCCCTCCATCCAGGTCTATAAAGGTGAGCATCCAAACAAACCAGGCTCCCACAAAGTCAGTCCATGCAGTAGAATCAAAACCCAGTGCCATTGTCCTTGGCTTCTCAATTAGCCTTCATTGCCAGCCACATTCAGAATGTCCATTTTGATAACATGCTCCATCATTCCCAGTCCAGCTGGCCTTGGTGAGCTCCCATTAGATCAGTCCCACCGTCTCAGTGGTTGGACGCACCCGTCATGGTCCTGACTTCCTTGCTCATGTTCTCCCTCCTTCTGCTCCTCATTTGGACCTTGGGAGCTAAGTCCGGAAGTAGATACTTTCTAGAGAGTTGAGAAGAGTCAGTTTATTTATATATTACCTTAAGGGAAATGTGGAAATGTGTTTACTTTGATCACTACACCTATCCCAGCTCCTAGAATACTGTCTTACTTAGGTTGATAGCAAGAATGTAAGCATTGGACCAATGATTCAATGAATGAATACACTAACAAGTATTAATTCATTTATTCTCAGTTGGTATCAATTACAACTAATGGCAAACATTCATACTCACATAGACATAACAGGAACAAGAAAATTCAAACTGCTATCCTTTACCTCCTTAAAACTGAACCACTAATTGAGGCAACTACTTAAACTAAAAAAATAACGAATGTCAAAGTATATTTTGTGTTTGCACTTTTGGTTTTCTAGAAAAGCTAGAGAATCTTTTCATTTAGAAATTGAATTAATTAAATATAGGACTTATTGAGGAAAGTAAAGGAATGGGGCAAAAGAGGATAATTGTGGGGGATAGCAAAAAATGTATTCTGTATATGTGTGAAAATGTTATAATAGGACCAATCATATATAATTAATACACTCTAATGAAAATTAAAGTAAAAATTGAAGCAAAAATATCATGTAAAGAGACTTGATTCTTTTGTGGAAAATTGTTCTCAGTGAATGAAGAGTTATTGTTATCCTTAGTTCAATAAGGAAGATACTTTGCCTCTTATTTTTAAATGGTAATAAAAGCCATTCAATGCTCTACCCAAGAATCTAGCTTTCATTCATGTAGTAGTATCAGGCAGAATTTCTAAAGTGTAGCCCCTTCTCCTCTCCTCCTTGTGTTGACCAATGAGATTCAGAGAGAATTCAAGTAAGCTACTTTTATGCCTTGTATTATATGTATAGGAGGGATTGCCTTACTCATTTATCTTTATGAACATTTATGAACGGTGCTGCCAACTAAGCTTTGATCCTGTGATTATAGGCTGGAAGGAGATGATAGCCACCAGAGGCCACCACCAACATATTGCACAGAGTCTTGGAAACTCACAAGAGATAGTGAGAGGAATAGTATCAGAGAGAAGGTTTAGAAAATAGTGATGAACAGAATGGAAACCATATTTAAGATTGCATATTTTAAAAGATAACTACAAAGACAATGGTGAAAAAATATGCTCTCACTGCAAAACACTAGAAATAAAACATTAGACATATCAAGATTAGGATTTGTCTGAGAATAAGCTCTATATAAATATATCCTTCACTTTATAGAGTGAGTCTGTAACCAGAGACAAGTTCCTTCCTGTGTTGCTAGGTACGGAATATAGATACCTGAAAAGATGGCAGAGTAAGATACTGAAATAATTGACTTCAAGAACGAACCACCTTTTTTTAATACCTCAAAACATCTTCTGGGATTTGCTTGAAACATATGAGAATCAATGGTCAACCACACACTTGAAATCTCAGAGGTTCTTTAGTATCAAATCCAAAATGAAAATATTACTCAGACACTACTATGTTGCTTTTCTGTCTGATACTCTAGTCCTTTATTCCACAAAATGGGTATAATATATTTAAATAGTTCTAAGGATTAAGCTAATATGGAGATCAAGCATTTGTATCACAAAGGAAAAGGGTAAATTGTACTGAAGGCAAAAGTGGGGGGAGGGGATATTGGTATCCACCAACTAAGGAATAAAGACGATGTGTTATACAGATACGGTGTAATGCTAACCATGAAAGGGTTGGAAATCCTGTCATTTGTGACAATATGGCTAGAACTAGAAATTACTAGATTAACTGAAGTAAGTCAGGCCCAGAAAGAAATGTACCAAATTATCTCACTCACGTGTGGAAAGTAAAAAGTTTATCTCATAGAAGTTGTGAGCAGAACTCACAGTACAGGGGAGGATAAAGGGGGGAAATTTTGGGTAAGCGCATGAATTCCATTCATACAGGATCAATAACTTGTGCTATACTATTATTTTACAGCTATTTTACTATAATCAACAAGGTATTAAACATTTAAGAATAAGTTAAAGAGAGAACTTTGAATGTTCTTGTCACAAACAAATGATAAATGTTTGAGGAGACAGAATACTTTAAATTAATTTAAACATTGCAAAATTTATTCAAGCATTAACAGACAACTGATATGCACAATTTTGTACTTCTTGATCAATTAAAATAAATTTAAATTAATAAGCTAAATTTTAGACATTGTTATTCAGGCAGAGCTTAGAAATCCTTTCGTTCTGGATTTATTGATCCATTTGGCGAGGGGAGGGAGGAGGTGTGAAAGTCCTAAGGAAAGGGGAAGAATGAAGTTAGCAGAAGATAAGATGAGGTAGAAGGAATTACTATACAGAAAGCCTGCTGAGCTTGATTTTACCTCCAGCTGCTAACTCTGGGGTAGGTTGACTCCCCCCTTCCCTCCTATAAGATGGAAGTGAACTTTTTCTTATTTTCGGGGGCACATGGCTGGTCTGTACCCACCATGCATCTTATAGAAGTGTCTATTATCAAGAGTGAATCATCATAGAAAAGCATAGTAATTAAAAAAATGGTCTCTCAAGTCATAGTACCTTGAACACAGAGTTCTGTAAATTTAGAAGTGTTACATCTATCTAAGCTCCTGCTCTCCTTCCTATTAAATAAAATTCTCACCACACAGAGTCGTACTGAGATTTAGATGAGATAAGGTAGAGAACAAGCTAATTACAGGGAATGGCATGTAAGAATTACATAAGATATACGAAGGAGGCTGACAATAGCATGAAAGTTCCCATTAAATTATTTATGGTCTGCCTGAAGGAATGAATGTTATTTGTAATAACATTATCTTTGCTAAGAAAAAAGAAAGCGTGGAAGTTATAGTTGAGTACATACTCTTAGTATCTGCTGGTGAGTTCGGCCAGGTATAAAAATGAACAAGTTTCCAAAGATAAAATGTCCTAGCAGCTTTAAATGTTCAGGTATAGGAATGCACAGGAAGGGCAGAGAAACACAATCCTCCAGAAACTACAAAATTCAACTCTTTTGTAATTTGATCCAATAATGTGAAAAAAATGTACTTGATCAATTGTAACTATCATATAAAAATCTATATAGAGTAGCAACTTCTGTGATCAAGAAAATGTTTTTGGCTGGGCAGGGGTGGTGTACACCTTTCATCACAGCGTTCAGAAGGCAGAGGCAGGCAGATCTCTGTGAGTTCAAGCCAGCCTGGTCAACAGAGCTATTTCCAGGACAGCTATGGCTATACAGAGACACACTGTCTCTAAAATCTCCCCCTCCAAAAAAGACAGAAGAGGAAAGAAAGTAAGAAAGAAAAAGACAAGAAATGAAGAAAGGAAGGATGAAAGAAAGAAAGGAAGGAAAAGAAAATGTTTCATGGCTGTAAGTATCATCCAGGATTTCAGCAAGAATTTCATGACAGAATTGTGTATTTATTCTCTGCTTCCTTACTATGCCTAAGCTTTGTGCTATTGTCTAGGCCCAGCGCACCTGAAGGCCTGATTCTACCTATTGCTTTTGTCCTGTGTTCTAATGGGAGTAGGAGTCGACTAATCTTAGAAATGCAGGCAGGTTTTAAGAGGGACCATGTGACTTATTCTAGCTTCTCTTTTCTTGTCTATCATCTTCATATGTTTCTCTCTAGCTATTAAAGCTTGGAAGAACACCTTCACTCTTGCTGGGTTCCAGTGACAGCTCCTCAGGGGTAACAATTAACAGCTTCCTCTCCTGTTGGTTCCCTCAATATTGCCCCTACCTCAGTAAATACACTCCTCATACAATGTCCTTTTATTGAACCTCTGAACTTAGCTTATGCCTGGTTAATCATACTCCTGTGTTCACATGAATAGAACAAAGCCCACTTGTCACCTCTGCCACCACTGCAGTAGCTCACACTACATCATGGTAATAATGGTTATCCTTCATAGGTGCTATTATTACTTTTCTTCTTCCTGGTACATAGTATACCTATATCAATAAACTAATTTGTTTTACATTTTATCTAAATCTTTAGCCTTCCTCTTTGCTGAGGTGGGATTTTATTTCTTAACAGTTGGGGAAATTGGGATTTATATTTGCTGATGTAAAGCCACAAAAATTAGTGACATATAGGAGTCAGCCTTCTAAGTTATTTTGCTGTAAATCTGTTGATTCTTCTCAACGAGTTGTTTAATACCAAAACCCAGTAATAAATGCCCATCCCCAAGGCTGCTATTAATTAAGGCTTTAAAAATGTTTATTTGACACCATGCTGAGTTACCTTGTACCATACAACATCAGGTTCCTGATCGGACTTCTTAAAGTCTTCCATATCTGGGCAGGAGATCTCCTTTCTTTTAGTAACTTCAGATTTCTCTAAGTAGCGAATCCTGCTATTGTAACAGAGGCCTGATTCATTCTCAGCAACAGTCAAGGACATTGACACCTTCATGCAGTATGTGGAGTTTCTGTAGGAAGAGAGAAAAAAGAACGGGTTTATTGGCTGTTTACAACTTCTGTACTCTATATATTTCAAGAGTATTGACTTTTCCATTTAGAACATGGCCTAAAAATGAGAAACAGCATCAAACCAACACATAGCAACTTTCTTCTTCAACCAAAAGAATGGTGTGGAGCAAAAACGATGTTGAGAACATTCCTGATTATGAGATAGATACAGAGCTATGAAGGTAAGATGTAGCGATCTATGAATCTGTACCATTGTCAGACTTCTCTCCTAGCAATCAATATGGTTTCCTTGAAACTTTGAAAAGAAATCTGCGGGAATTTTGCCAGAACTGTGGTTATAGAAATTTCTATATTTCAGCTCTGTTTTGACATTTCTCCCAGAGATTGTTGAACTTAACAGTGCATTCTACCTCCAACATTTCATCCTCTAAGATACATACAGGAACCAAGATTGACACACAAAGGATACCTGTTAACATATGTAGCATTTCTTTTACTTCCATTTTTATTATCATAAAAAAGATTGTAGTGAATATACTTCTATACACAACTTTATACTTTTTGTCCCAAGGGTAGAATCACTAAATTAACAGAAATATGTATTTCTAGTTGAGTTTGAGATCATCATTATTTATCACAATATAAATTGTTTTTCATGCCCAAGAGTGAATCAGTGGTGACCACAGTTGTCTGGAGTAACAGTATGGACTCCTACATTTGGAGGTATCAGGAGAAAGGGAGCCCCCTTACTTGTTTGAATAGTTGACTATAACTGTTGCCTTAACAGAATCTACACTCACCTAGGAGGACTAACCCCTGAACACGATTTCATGAATTGGTGCTTCCCATGTTCAGGGGAAGTCTTCCTACAAGAATTTCATCCTAAAAACATACATAGGTGTTTAAAGTGCTTCTTGAAATATGCTAGTGGTTGGACATCCTATCCTTAGACAAAGCTATATAGTCAACTAATAGTCATTAGACTATTAAACTGCTAGTCATTAGACTAAGAAAGGAAGAAATAGCTTCCCCTAGGGATGAGATCCTAGTAAGTTACCCAATCCAGCCCTAAAACCATATGCACACAAACAACAAAAATAGATCCAGAGGATTGGATTTATATATTTGTGCATCTATATGATAGTTGGATTTATATATAACGACAATAATAAAAAAATCCCCAAAACTATCAGTTTGAGAGGGAGGGAGGAAATGGGAGGAACTGTAGGAAAGAGATATGGGGGGCTAGAGGGAGGAAAGGGAAAGAGGAGAGTGATAAAATTACATTTTAATTTCAAGTGTATTTAGAATCAATTACAATAAAAATAAAATAAATAATAAATAATATTTTTTTCAAAATAAAATAAATACACAAAAAGAAAGCATGTTATCTATTATAGTGTGGCTAAATGGAGTTAATCCTGCCCACCAACACTATCACTCTAAGGGGATTTAAACACTGAAATTTGTCATCTGGTCACTTTACAAATCACGTGAATTGATGAAGTTATTATGTGAGGCTATCTAGGGCTGAAAATTTTGCTTTCCTGAAAGGTGGGTATAGGTATCGCATAATTTAACAAACAAGGGTTAGTCCTGGCATCAACCTGACATCTCCACATTTACATATGCTTCATGCATACCCACATAAACACACATACACATGCAAAAATGTTCATGTACCCACATTCACACCACATACACAGATACATACATAAATGAAAATAGAAACACAAAGATAAAAATATATTTGATTAATTTTGTTAATTTCAAACAAATGAATAAATATTTTATCTTTGCCTCTTTGTATACATGATGATTCACTATGCAGACCAGAAAATGTCAATCACACAGAGATAAACGACAATGTATGAGAGAAGAGATCAGAAGCAACTTGACAAGGCTGAGAAGGGCAACTGCAAATCGCGGCAGAAGTGTTTAATCTTTCTTTCTGGAGAATATTTCAGGACCACATCTAAATTAACATTAACCCACTGCTAGAAATACCAAGTGTCAAGTGTAGATCTCCAAAGTGAAGTAGCTGTATAATCCTATATCAGATGGAATTAACATGCCAACCACAAATTTGAAGAGGGCCCCAAATGGCTGGCACTATGCCTACTGTTTAGTAGGCATTCATTGAAATCTTACAACATCCCAAACAAACGAAACACAGGAAAGCAGATGGCTGTACACATTAGGTTTACAAATATATGTGATCAAACATTTATATTTATAGCAGACAGAAACCATTAAGTCAAAATGGGAAGCTCAGCTGACTGGGGAGTACTCAACGACATGTGATACACCACCAACATAACCCCTAAACCTAAGGTCCATGGAACATTCTTGAAGAAGGTGTAGGAAGATTAGGAAAATTGTAAGGGCCAGAGGACAAAGATGTCTGCTAGGAGACCATGTCTTCTTAATTTAACAGGAAAGCTGTACCCACAAAATCAGAAAAACATGCTCACCTAAATGAGACACAAGGTGATATATTAACTTGGCTATGGGAAATTTCTCAAGTCCCTGTCTATAGGAAAGTAATGGCTACTGAGAGAAAGAGATTTATTTTTTTTCCTGGGATGAGCTCTCACGTGGATTATCAAATCCCAGGTGGTCAGCCCTAAAAAATGTGCATATAAGCAACAGTAAATACAATCAACAGACATATTCATATGTATGTATGTGTGGGGTGTGAGTGCGTGTGTGAGAGAAAGACAGACAGATAGACAAAGACAAAGAGAATAATTAAAGAAGAGTTCATGAATATGAGAGGAAGTAGAAATGGGTGGTACATAGGTAGAGTTAAAAGATAATGAGGGCTGGGAATGATGTAAAAATATTTTCCATATTAAATTCTCAAAATATTTTTAGATTAAAACTTAGAAGTTGGTTTACATTTCTAAAGTAGAAGGGTAATAATGCATGCCTTTCCAGACAATAGAGTCAAATAAAATATCTAAAATACCCAGCATATTATTTGTTATATATTAGTTATTCAATACATTTTAACTTCAAAACTAGATTTTTAGTATAGGTTACATTGCTATCTATATCACCAATAAATAATAACAAAGATACTATATAACTATCACAAGCAATCACTACTATATTTGCAGTGGGATGAGGTAGGCCACAAGGTCAGGACTGCTACTTGACAGGAAATCATCTGAACGTGGTAATTTGGGGAACAAATCTAATACCAGAGGACCAGGAAAGTTTGAAAGGATCAAAAAGGTACACTGAATTAGATACAAAAAGGAAAATGGACGAAAAGAAACTTCCAGGTACCATAAAATACTAGCTACAAGACAAAGGTCATAACTTTGGAGGTCAGAGGGTTAATGACGGTCCACTAAATTTTCTGGGGGCTGCTTAGACAAATGTTTCCTTTAATAAAACCCAGACCTCCAGGCAAAGATTTTCAGGCACAAGAGATACTCTCATGTGTTCATTCTCCGAAGATTAAATGATTTAGGCCCTGCCAGCAGTACTTGTATTAACTTGGGGTGACCGTAAGGGCAGGGGACTCACCCTGAAGGTGGCTGATGAGTTGCAGGAGGAGAGGATTCAATCCTCCCTAACCCTTAACACACAAACAACCTTAGTCCAGGGCCCTGGATGGACTCCCTCTGGCTCTTGTCACTGCATGTCAATTGAGGCTGACAAATTGCTTGTTAACCCATGAACAAGCCTTAAGATGAAGTTGTTGGTGATACCCAAGATCCTTGGAACTCAAAGACAAGGCCAAGTTTGAGTCCTCTTGTCACCATGGCTGACCTAGTAGAAGTGTGATCAAGGCTCCCTGATAGTCTGAGATTCAAGTTGATTTTTATTAGTCATATAATCCAGCCTGGCACAGTTCCTGCTAACAATCTTGCATTATTTAGATTTTATTTTGAAAAATGCCCTCAGGCCAGTTCTATTTAAAAATTTTCCTGCAAGTGGGGCCTAAAAGTGTTACTTTTCTTTCATTAGGAACAATTAGCGCTATGCAACTTGAGGAGGCAGACTGACTAGTTTGCAAGAATGAGGATCACAATTTTTTTCTCCCCCCCTTCACATCCCAAGGGGGACAAAAAACACATTCTGACTTAATGTAAGGAAAGGGCCTTCACAGTGATATTCCGGCAATGGCTTACACTTACTTGCATCTGTAATCTTTGCAGGTAGAGTTATCTCTCAGTATCCATAAAGGAACTGTTTCAGGATGCTACAACACACATCTAAAGCAAAACCTTTCAGATGTTCAAGCTTATTTTTAATATAAGATGACCTTACATTTGCCTGCACCCTATACACATTTTCTAGGATACTTTAAATTATTTCTAAATGACTTTTACCTAATTAACTGTGGATGCTATATAAATATGTAAATAATATCTATACTATATTGTCTAGGGAATATTGACAAGAAGTCAGCACAAGTTCAGTACAAATGCAATTATTTATTTCTATGAATCTTCGGGTCATGGCTATTTGGATCCATGAATGTAGAACACACAAAACAGAGTAGTTGGCTGTATTTCCACATCTTTTATCATAGTTTATTCTACCAGTATGTGGGAAAATGAGATGGCAAGGTAAGTATCATTTAAAAGGAATAAAATGCAAATAAGAAAAAGATTTCAAAATATAACTTTGTTAAACATATCTAGCTAGGACCAAGATCTCTTGGTTACTACTCTCAGAAATTGTTACTAACATTGCTTAACAGCCAAACTAACTTGTGGTTAGCCATGTCAACTTGGTAAGCTGAGAGAAAGAGAAGTAGATTCTTGTAGATAATGTACTAAGAATAATTCTACTAACATGTGTCAACCTGTTGCAAGTTTTTGAATAAACATCACAGTTTTCTATACAGAAGTGTAATGGCAGCTACCTTAAATTGTATTTCTTGCTTGTTTTTCCTTTCAAAGGAAATTTTAAGAAAGAATGTTGATTAAACTTAGTTTCTCTGGGGAAAAGGCAAGTCTTGAGCTCTCATGAAAAAAAAACAAAATACCTATTATAACTCACATTGTAGAACTTGTTTATATTACAGAATCTAAAGTATTGTTCGAGTATATATGATTTTGTGTAATGTGTGGGTTAACCAAGTGTCAAGAATCTGAAGAATTAGAAAAAAATGTATACCTAAAAATAGAAGCATTAGTAAAATGACTTAGGATATAGCTAAACTCTTTTTTTTATATTTTATTTTATTAAATTATAAAAGTTTCCATTTCCACCCCTCCTCCCAACACCCTCCCACTCCCCCCACTCCCTCTCCTCCTCCCTCTCCATCCCTAAGAGCAATCAGGGTTTCCTGCCCTGTGGGAAGTTCAAGTTCCTCCCCTCTCCCTTCAGGTCCAGGGAAGGTGAGAATCCAAACAGACTGGATCGCCAAAATCCAGTATATGCAGAGGAAACAAGTCCCAGTGTCATTGTCAATGGAGATGGAGGCGGAGACCCGCGTTGGAACACTGGACCTAGCTCCCTAGGTCCAAACGAGAGGCAGAAGGAAAGAGAATGTGAGCAAAGAAGGCAAGAGCAGAAGAAACCTTCATCCGACGTTGTATGGCGATACAGATGGAGACCCATATTGGAGCACCGGACTGAGCCCTCCACGGTTCAAATGAGGAGCAGAAAGATGAAGAAAATGAAAAAAGAAATCAGGACCGCGAGGGACTCAAGCACCCACTGATACAAGGGGACTGATATAATGAGAGTTCACCAAGGCCAGTTGGACTGGGACTGAACGAGGACGTGATCCAACCAGATTCTCTGAATGTGGCTGGATTCTCTGAATGTGGCTGGCCCGGAGCCTTTCTGAAAAGCCATTGACAATGACGCTAAACTCTTTTTAAATAGAAACATTAGTAAAATGACTTAAGATATAGTTAAACTCTTTTTAAATAGGTCCTTTCATAGTCTTATTTCATTTCAAAATATTTTCTTTGCAAATTCCAGAAATATCCAGTGATTAACAAACTAAAACACACACGCACACACACAAAAACTTCTTGATATTTTAAAAACGTAAATTGGAACAGGATAGATGACTCTTCAGTTAAGAAGTACCCACTATTTTTGGAGGACCCAGGTTCAATTTCAGCACCCACATGGCCAGTCACAACCTTATATAACTCCAGTTCCAAGGGATGCAGTACTCTCCTCTGACTTCCATGGGCACCAGAGTTTCACATAGTACACACAAACACACACACACACACACACACACACACACACACACACACATACACATGTACACACAGGCAAAACACCTATGTACAAAAATAAAAATTATAAAACCTAAAAATGCAAATTGATTAAGATATATATAACTACATGTCAATCTACAATTGTTAGATGAGACTATCCTTCTCCAAACATAAAATAAGTAGCAAATTTTGAGATCCTTTGCTGATTTTTCATTCTTCATAATTTTTTAGTCAAAGAAGGCTTTGCTGAAAATATTTTTAATTATTTTATATTTATCTACTTTATTTTATGAATGTGGGTGAGTGTTTTGATTGCGTGCATGCATGTCTGTGTAGCAAATGCATGTCCGATGCCTGTGAATATTAGAAGAGGGTATCAGATCTCATGGAACCAGAGTTATTGTCAGTTGTGAACTGCCACGTGGGTATTAGGAGTTGAACCTGAGTTCTTTACAAAAATAACAAGTGCTCTTAACTACTGAGTCATCTCTCCAGGTCTTGAAAATATTTTTGATCTTAGTTTACAGTCAACTTTAAGACTAATGCAAACTATAACTACACAAAAGTACAAGCATGAAATATGAATGTAGGGAAAATTAACAAATTTATTGATGTCATTCAATAAAAAAGTCCTACATAATCATTAAAATGAAAGGTATTTGCTATATACATTGAAACATAGATGAAAGTCTAATGTAAGAATAAAAACTATTTATGCTGTAAAAGATTTTGGGAGAAATACAAGGTCATTTAAGAAAATCCCCTTTGTGTTTTCATTCTGTTAAATACTTTTAGTTTGTCAAGCTGTGACAAGTTTAGAGAGCTTTGCTTTTTCTAAGATGCTTTGTCAAACAGAGAATGTTGTATTTCACAGATGATGTAAATAAACAAGGATGTGTTGGAAGTATGAACAGCAAGTATTTTCTCAAGTGCTTTGATCTCCCAGTGACATAAATATCCAGCCTTTGGCATACTACTGTTAATCTCCAATTCAGAATTATCCACTTATTTCTAGAACTAAAAGGTTTATTTATGGTACAGTTAGGGAATATATGAAGTTAACTCTAGGCAATGAAATGAACTGTACTTGAGAAACTTGCCCCTAGAATCAAATATTTGGGTTCAAATCTTTCCTCTATTGTGTCCTAACAATGGGTCTTTGGCCAGGTGACTACGTCTCAGGTTTTGACTTATAAAAAATGGGAATGGTAAAAGCAACTGTGTTTATAGGGTTATTATACTTCCAAACGTCAGAATTGTAAAGTCTGACATTTTGATGGATTTTTCAACTAACAAGTCAGTCTGCCAGTTTCATGAATACTTATAGAAGACATGAGACTTCCAGGTCATAGTTCATAAACAGTAAATTAGTAATAGCAATGCAGAGCACCAGTATTGGGGTTGGTGACCCAAACTCAAATTAGCCTATATTCCATAAGATAACATGAAGGGGATCATTGTAAGCAATACATTACCTACAGTGGAAGAATCTCAAGCTTAAGAAATACTTATCTTTTATAATGGGTCATAGGAATTCCAGCTCTTTACTATAGAGCTAACTACATTCCTTTTTTCCAACAAGTGTTCAAAAAAGAGAACAAGCAACCTTGTCCTTCAGTTTGGAGGAAGATGTTCCTTGCAATTTCCTAAATTGTTCTCTTTACATGTGGCTTTTAAAAATATGATCTTATATCTATTGAAAAAATATTTTTAAACATGTGGGGGTGCCCATAGAAGATTAAAAGAGGGACCTAGATGTCCTAGAGCTGCAGTTACACGTGACTGTGAGCTGTCCGATATGCGTGCTGGGAACTAAACTCAGTTACCCAGGAAAAACAGAATTTTTTTTCTTTAGTTTTGCTTTGTTTTGTTTTGTTTTGTTTGAAACAGAATTTCTCTGTGTAACAGTCCTTCCTGTTCTGAAACCTGCTTTGTAGACCAGGCTGGCCTAGGCTGGAACTCACAGACTTCTCTGCCTGTCTCTGCCTCTGCTGTGATTAAAGGCATGTGCCACCATTGCCAGGTTCAATTATTCTTAATTGTTGAGCCATTATTCTAGTTCTTCCGTATACATAGTTTTGAAAAGTAAATCCAAAACAAAGGGTATTCTTCTCATAAGACCTATAAAATATGTGACAGAACTAAGGCAAATTCTCTTGGAATAGTGAGGCACTTTACAGAAAGCGTTGAGTATGGTGTCTCATATGTTATAGGTGTCCCAATAAAATGAACTCTGTTAGCCACTACAGTTGTATTATGCAAACTGTAAATTACATGAATAGGCTTTGTATTCTTTGTTACTGTTTTAAAAAACAGATAAGAGTTCAGAATCTAGTAAATGTGTGTGTGTGTGTGTGTGTGTGTGTGTGTGTGTGTGTACAGTACTTGCTAAAGTTAGAATTTTAGCCTGAAAATATGGTGTCATTCACTACTAGGTAATGGATGTAGCTTGGAGGTACAGCACTTGGCTGGCAAGTGCAAGACCTTGTGGTTGTTCCCAGCACATTTATGTATACATATACATGCATAAATATGTGTATGTGTGAGTGTGTGTATGTTCTAAATTCAAAACACACTAAAATATTTAGGTACTTGTTACTAAAGTCAGATATACTTTTAAAATAATTAGCCATTAACAGCTACTAATAAAACAAAACCTGAGATTCTTGAATGTTTCCAGCAATGAGTTCACATTAATGTAATTAGAGAAAACAACTTTAATCTGCCCCCTAAAAACCTAGTGATCTGACTCATAATGGTTGATTGAGGATGGGGGCATAATCAAGCATAATTAACAGAATTAACTATCACCATTCAACACTACCATCTACATTATAGTAGGAGTACTCCCTATGCTTTTGTTTGGAGATATATTTAAGAATTACAATTAGTATGCATTAGCTCATAACAAAAAGGTTTTCATAAATATATAGGCAACAATGTTTTGTGGAACTATAATAATGTCCCTGAAGAGTCTTCCTATAAGTTTCACTGACTATAAAAACTATTGATCATTTTCCCATTGCTTTTTATTTATATCATGTTGATATATTCACATATCAATGTTTCTTCATGATTATTCTCATAAAGGTTTTTACCTTGTTGCCTTATTTATACTGCAAACTCTTCAAAAACACATCTTTCCTTAGAAGTACCTATCCCTCTACGCAGTTGATACAGATCATTCTTCCTACCTTTGTGTTGAAATTGTATAACTTAAATGACTAGATAACTAAATTACCATGCCATATGCCTCCATGATCTCTTATCTGATCTCTGTCTGCTCATCACTGTCCAAGATCTTGGAAGACTTGTGGATATTCTAAAGTTTTAGTTGCCTGCTGTCACGTGACTTGTGCCCTAGTAACCCTACCATTCTCTTCTCACTGTACTCAGTAAAGCTATCTTCTTAGACAAGCCCAATGACCCTTGTTTACCTTCATACTGTCTGAATTCTATGTATTATTTGTAAGGTGATCATTTCTTTCACGTTATAATCTCCCTTATTTCAAAATATCTTCCTCTGTCTGATTATCTGCCTAGAAACACCATCCTCCTCAGGCTTTCTTCAAAATGCTGAGCACTCTTCTAAAGGCTTTAGGGATTTTTGTTCTGTTTCTTTTTATTTTTTTCCTTTTTTATTAAAAAATTACTTTTCATTTTACATATCAACCCTACTTCCCCTTTCTCCCCTTCTCCTGCTCCCTCATCTCCTCCCTTCCCATTCCCCATCTGTTCCTCAGAGGGGGTAAGACCTTCCTTTGGGAGTCAGCCAAGTCTGGCATACCAACTTGAGGCAGGGCCAAGTCTCACCCCATAGTCTATGAACTCTCACTAGCTTGGGTCACTTGTCTCTATGGTTTTTTTCCATCATGTTCTTGACCCCTCTTGTTTGTATGATTCCTCTTCCCTCTCTTCAACTAAACTACAGGAGCTAAGCCCAGCGCTTGGCTGTGGGTCACTGAATCCTCTTCCATCAAAGACTAGATGTAGGTTCTATGATAACAATTAGGATAATCATTAATCTGATTAAAGGAGATGACCCTTTCAGATACCCTCTCCACGATCTCTAGAAGTTTTAGTTGGGGTCATCCTTGTGAATTCCTGAGAATTTCTCTAACACCAGGTTTCTCCCTAACTCCAAGATAATGGATATCTCTATCAAGATATCTCTTTCATTGTTCTCTCCCCCCCACCATTCTTCTCCCAACTCAGTCCTATCCCCCATCAGCTCCCTTCTACTCATCCACTCCCAGTTTACTCAGGATTTTTTAACTATTTTCCTCCCTGGGTTCCCCTTTTTACCTAGCTTCTCTGTGTTTGTGGATTGTAGCTTGGTTATCCTTTGCTTTACATCTAATATCCACTTATGAGTGAATGCATACCGTGTTTGCCTTTCTGGGTCTGGATTGTAGTAAGTAGAAGCTGCAGGCTGTGTCCCCCCGCCCAGCTAGCTTATACCCCGAAATAACAACACACCAATTGTATTCATTTAAACACTGCCTGGCCCATTGGTTCTAACCTCTTATTGGCTAACTCTTACATATTCATTTAACCCATCTCCATTAATGTATATCGCCACTTGACTGTGGCTTACTGGCATGAGTCTAACCAGTGTCCATCTTGGGCAGGAGAGAAGCATGGCGTCTGCCATATTGCCTTCTTCCCAGCATTCTGTTCTGTCTAGTCTGCCCACCTAAGAACTGCCCTATCAAAAGGCCAAGGCAGTTTTCTTTATTCAATCAACGAAAGCAACACAGACAGATGACCTTCCTATACCATTTCCCCTTTCTTCTGTTTAAACAAAAAGGAAGGCTTTAACTTTAACACAGTAAAATTAAATATAATAAAACAGTTATCAAGCAAGAATTCCAGCAAGGCAGTATTTCAATTAATACAGTTTCTGTGTAATTATTTCAGGGCTAAGCTAGCTGGGCAGCAGAACACAGCCCACTGCTTGCCTCATACTACAGATTGGCGGCCCAATGTTGCCAATTAAATCCACTTAAAAACCTGAGAGAGCTTAATTTTAAACTTAGAAAAAAACAGAGTTTAACACAGCTTTTTGCTGTTTGCTGGCAGGGTGCTGCAGAGAAATTTTCCTGATTCAGCAATAGCAGCAGGAAAAAAGCTGTGCCATTTTAAAACGCGGCTTTCTGGGCCCTGCGACAGGTGCAAACTCCGGCTATGGAGCATTTGTGGACCTGGGTATTTGTGTGTCCGGCTATCGAGCATTTGTGGGCCTGGGTATTTGTGTGTCCGCTCAGGATCGGGAGGAAAGTAGCTGAGACCATGCCTGTGGCTCAGCTCTTCCTGCCTGGGCAGACAGTGGAATCAGGCTTGGGCAGGCAGGAGAGCATGGTGGATTTCTGCCACCATAAACAGATATCTTTCCAGGCTTTGCAGTGCTCTGCGTGGCAGATTTTGCTATAACACAGAGAGAAAGAGTTTATGTGCTGCATGCTCAGTCTCAGAGTTAAACTGCTGAGTGTGACTCCTACCTGGTGGCCCCAGAGCTAGCAGAAATGGTACATTCACCATTTTTAAATTGGAGAAAGGTGGAGCCAACATTCAGAGCAGCTCTGCCATGCTCGGGGTGTAGTGCGCAGGGCTCAGAGGCACAAGTGGCTTTGCCATTTGTGGGGTGGGGCAAGCAGGCAGTACCTGTATTTGACCTGGGATTGTCACAGCTTAGATTCATAAGAGCTTAGCATTTTAAAAGCTCTTCAAGGCAGCAGAAAATTAAGAACAATGCAATAGGACAGATTCAGACATAAAAGACCTCTAAATGGGTCATAGTGTTACATAATGTACGTAGGCTTGGGGGAGAGAAGAAAAATAGTATAGAGAGTCATAACATAAAGTTAATGCCTTAAAAAAGGGTAAAATCTTTAAAGAGACAGAGTACAGATAGTTATAGATTAAAAGAAATAAAGAAAAATAAGCCACGTAAAAATGGAAAATTCACAGAGAGCCTGGATTCTGTATATTGTGTTTTCTTTGAAATTTTTGATGGTAAAGGAGCTAAACGCAGAGAGACATTTAATTATATGGGCTGCCAAGCTAAACCAGAATGGATATCACAAGGGTATTGTTACTTCAAAATTTGGGTCTAAGGATATGATGCTTTGGAAAAGAGGTTCTTCTTTTGTTTTCACAGAAGATGAGAATCTGTGGATTGCTTCCAGACCAATAATATGGTTTCATGGACCCCACTATCCTGAAAGGTTGCTGTAAATACCCTCAAAAAATTACTTCACTCAACTGCCGACTAAGATGAACTTAGTAGACAGGTTATACCATGAAAGACCTTAATAACAGTGCCCCGATACAGCTGGAAGCAGTTTGGAGAGAAAAAAACTACACCCATATTCCCAAATATTGTTTATAAATGTTCCTTTACATTTAAAGGGGGATATGATATAGATATGAATAATTTACATTGGTATAAATTTTGCTTTGTAGATATAAATTTAAGGTCAATTTTGTTATATGTATATGTATTTCTGATCTTGATTAAAGTATTGTGATTATGTAGTTCATTTAAAAATGTAATGTATGATTAGAAAATATAGGTTGTTAATGGATAATCATCAATAATAGTCAATCTTGTAGTCATGTTAGCTAGATTTTCTAGATATATAGAGATATATTTCAGTTAGATAGGCATTCTTCATATCTTTCAAAGACTACAGAATATAGCATTTAAAATGTTTTAATGACTTAGGGCTTCTCATAACAATGAGACACATCTGCTCCTGGCAGCACCAATCTACTTCAAGAGGAAGATGGACATCAAAGAGTCTCCTTATGAAGTTGGTTAGCCATTTGGGCAAGAAACTGCTCTTGCCTGGACTGATGCATAAACTGGACATAAAGAACCCACAGAGAGAGGACTGTTGAACTTGCCTAAAGGTGAGATGGTCTTTCGGGGTTCCTGATTCATGAAAGAGTCTGCGAGACATTCTGCAGGATACAGAAGAAAGTGACTGAACTGTCTTTAAAATTTTCTGCTTCATGAAAATGTCTGCTGGATACTATGGGCCTATAGGCTGAAGATGGATACCCTAACAGTACAGAAGAACTTTGGGTGACTGTTCAGGCAGCGAGATGTCTCTGTCAATTCTAGAATTTTGGAAGTTGCTTACTTCTTGTTTACTTTGGTAATATTATATCTTCTGGAGTCTTTGATGGAGTTGAAGAATGAATAGTCATAGTTTCCCATTGTTATGACAAAAGATAAAATAGATCTAAATATTGTAACTGTAATTCTTGCTTGAAACCTGTTATATGTAATTTTATTATGTTAAAGCCTTCCTTTTTGTTTAAACAGAAAAAGGGGAAATGGTGTAGGAGGTTCTGTCCATGTGTTGCTTTCATTGGTTGAATAAAGAGGCTGCCTTGGTCTTTTGATAGGGCAGCCCTTAGGTGGGTGGACTAGACAGAACAGAATTCTGGGAGGAAGAGGGCAGGCAGAGAGAGCTGCCTACCATGAAGCTGCCAGGTCAGACATGCTGAATCTTTCCTGGTAAGTCACAACCTCGTGGTGACATACAGATTATTAAATATAGGTTGATTCAAGATATAAGAGTTAGCCAATAAGAGGCTTGAACTAATGGCTAGGCAGTGATTTAATTAATACAATTTCTGTGTGGTTATTTCGGGGGGTTGAGCTAGCCAGGTGGCGGGACATGGCCCGTTCCTTCTAACTACACTGGATTACCTCACATAGGATGTTTTTTTTCTAGTTCCATTCAAAGAAATTGAAGAAGATACCAGAAAATGGGATGATCTCCCATGTTCTTGGAAAGGTAAGATTAACAGTAAAAATGACAGTCTTCCTAAAAGCAATCTACAGATTTAATACAATCCTCATCAAAATCCCAACACAATTCTTCACAGACCTCACAAGAACAACACTCAACTTAAAATAGAAAAGCAAAATCCCGGGATAGCCAAAACAATCCTGTGCATCACCATCCCTGACTTTAGATCTACTATGGAGCTACAAAAATAAAAACAATTTGGTATTGTCATAAAAACAGACACGTGGATCAATGGACTTGAATTGAAGACCCTGATACTGATCAACACACCTGTTAACACCTGATTTTTGACAAAGAAGCCAAAAGTGTACAATGGAAAAAGGAAAGTATCATTAACAAATGGTGCTGGCATAACTGGTTGTCGACATGTAGAAGATTGCAAATAGATCTATATCTATCTCCATGCACAAAACTCAAGTCCAGGTGGATCAAAAACTTCAAAATAAATCTAATTACACTGAACCTGATAGAAGAGACAGTGGGAAGTATCCTTGAATGCATGGGAGCAGGAGATCACTTCTTAAATATAACACCAGTAGTATAGACTCTGAGGGCAATAATCAATAAATGGAACCTCCTGAAACTGAGAAGCTTCTGTAAGGCAAAGGACATAGTAAATAACACAGAATGGCAGTCTACAGAATGGGAAAAGATCTTCACCAACCCCATATCTGACAGAGGGCTAACTTCCAATATATATAAAAAATTCCATAAACTAGACATCAATATACCAAATAATATAATTTAAAATGGGGTATAGATCTAAACAGAATTCTCAACATAAGAAACTCAAATTGCTGAAAGATATTTAAGGAATTACTCAACATTCTTAACCAGCAGGGAAATGCAAATCAAAATGACTCTGAGAAACCATCTTATACCTATCAGAATGGCTAAGATCAAAACACTGATGACAGGTTATGCTGGAGTGGATGTGGGGTAAGAGGAACATTATTCCACTGCTGGTAGAAGTGCAATCTTGTACAACCACTTTGGAAATCAGTATGATGGTTTCTCAGAAAATTAGGAGTCAATCTACCTCAAGATCCAGCAATACTACTCTTTGGCATACACCCAAAGTATACACAATTATACCACATGGACATTTGCTCACCTATGTTCATAGCAGAATTATTTGTAATAGCCAAAACTTCATTTTATTTTTTTATTCCTCTAAACTTTATTTCTAGCAGCTTTATCCTACTGACTAGTGACATATCTTAGTCACAACAATGCACTGAACATATACAAATCATGTGTGTGTGTGTCCAATTCCTCTTAAATCTTTCCTCTTAAATTCCTTGCCAGTATAACAAACTAAGAGCTAAAAGATAATATATAACTCTCATAAACAAATTTACTGAGTCAGATACTGAAATAATCTTTTCTTACACTCTGAATTTCCTTTTGTACTAGGTATTATGGTTAAGAGTATCTCTTGTCACACTACCTAATTTTTCAAGTTGGGTGCCTCAGAATTAATAGAAAGAGAAAAAAGTGATAAAAACAGAAAAGCAAGAGATCAAAATATCCTTATTTATAGATAATCATCATTCTGCATTTTAAAAGTCTTTGAAGACTCCACCAGAAATCACTTAGGCCGGATACATAATCTTAATAAAGGAACAGAACAAAACATCAACAGAAAACCAACCTTTCTATACATAGATAATGAACTTGTAAAGAATGAATTTAGGTTTAGAAAACTGCCTATTCACAACAGAGTTAAAAATACCTAGAAACAAGCCTGACTAAGAGGAGCAACACCCTTATAATAAATCGCTAATATTCTGAATAAAGATATTAAAGAAGGCACTAGAAGATGCTGCAACCTGTTTTAAAAAATATGATTCAACACAGTCATCCTCAAAATTCCAAATGTTTTCTTCATAGAACCAAGTAATAATAATAATTATTAATGATAATCTAAAGTGAATAAGAAAGAATAAATATTCCAAATAGCAAAAGTAATCAAAGCAGAAAAAACAATACTAGAGGTATTCCAATGAGTCTCAATTTATACTAAAGATCCATAGTAACAAAACTTTTATGTTGATAAAACAAAGTCAGATATGTTTATCAATAAAATAGAAAAAAAGGATACAGAAACAAATTCATGAAACCTCAGCCACCTAATTGCTGACAAATGCGTCAAGATGCTTATTGAATTAAAGATAGCCTCTTCAACAAATGTCACAGGGGAAACTGAATATCTACATGTAGATGAATGAAAATAGATTTCTATCTCTCACCATGTACAAAAATTAATTGAAAAAGGATGAAAGACCTAAATGTAACACCTGAAATGTCAAAACTGCTAGGGGAAAACATTTTGACATCTAGGAGGCATAAGCAACAACCTTCTGAACAGGAATCTAATAGTATAGTAAATAATAGCAAGAACTGAAAAATTAGAATTCTGTGAAGTTTGAAAGATTCTACACAGTAAAAGAAACAACCAGGAGAATGAAAGGGAAGCTACATTGCAAAAATATGTAAATTATATATTGTATAAAATATTAATGTCTAGAACATAAAATTAAACACAAGAAAAAGTTACCAAGTTGATAAATAAAGAACTGAATAATCCATTCTTGAGAGAAGAAATACAAATGGCCAATAAACATCGGGGAAAGTGTTTAATATACTCAGCAATCAGGGAAATGCCAATTCAAACTTTCTTAAGAGTCCATCTTTCTACAAAGAACTAACTACAGGAAACTAAGAAATGCTGAGAGAGGGGGAAGCAGTTTTCTTAAGAAGAGCACAACAATTGCTTATCCAATATCAAATTCTAGGCCTTAAAACACAGAGCTATTCTATGAACTAAGCAGGATATATTTAGGAATATGTATTCATATATAACATGTAATGAAAAATGAGGCTATGACTTTGAAAGAGGTCAAGAAGAGGTACGTAGGTGGGTTTTGAAGAAGGACAATGAGAGAAGAAATGTAATCATATTATAATCTAAAAAATAAAAATAAGTAATAAAAAATAATTTGCTGTATTCACAGTGAAATATTGTGTGGCCATAAGAAGAATAAAATTAGGATATGTGCTAGAAAATTGATCAACTGATCATTATATTAAATAATACAAGCCAGGGTCTAAAAATGAGATGTGTTTTCTATCATTTTTGAACACTAAATTTTTACAGATGCATAAACACATCCAAACAGAAAAGAGATTAGCATGAGTGTGAAAAGGGGAGAAGGAAGAGTATGTAGGAATAAATTTGCTCACAATATATTATAAGATGGATGAAATTATTATAAATCCCAGAATGATAGATAAAATGCATATGAATAAAACACAATAAATTTATTAAAAGAAAGAAATCAATCTGAAAAATGCTATTATTACATGATTCCAACTATACTTTTTCCTGGGAAAGACAAAAACTATGGAGCTAATAAAAAAATGGTCACTGGCTGGTCAAGTACTGGGGTGAATGTAGGGTGGGGTGATGAATAGTTGAAAGATTAAAAATGGTGGATACACATGATACATTTTTCAAATCTTATAGACTACATTATTCTGGTTGAATGCCCATCTGAACTTTAGTTAATAATGTATTAAATTAGGTTTATAATTTTAACCAGTTAAACTAATACTGGTGCTGGAGACAAAGTAGATGGAAAATGTTTTCTGCTCAATTTTCTAAAAATGCAGAATGACTTAAATATGTCTATTAATTATTTTAAATGCAAAAAACCTACTTCAAATTAAAATGATAAAAATAAGAAAAAAGTTAAATGAAGAAAAGATCAGTCTGAGGTCCTCTCCATACATTTCCTAGTTAACCAGAATCAATTTTTATGTGTAAACAAACCTTTTCTAGCACTTAAAAGTGCTAGAAAGAGCTGGTTTTCTACCAGTCACAATTAGATGGTTTTCAGCCAGTTCAGGCAGCCAAGTGATCCAACAACCAAATGCCTAGCTAGACTCCATCAGGGACTTTCTCTCCAACCAGGCTTAGCCAACCCACCATTCCTTCTGAAGACCGGAGTGCTCTGAACTTTTATCTGCTTCTTAATATGCTGAACTCATGAATTATCATTTATACCAATAAACTTTAATTTGCTTATATTTTTTCAGTTTTTATTGGGAAGTAGTGAGGGTTTTTTGTTGTCTTACTATTTAGAAAGAGTTTGGCAATGGAAGTCTTTAAGACATGCCATGTAACATTGTACCTCCAGCAAGGGCCACATCAGTCCTTTGTGTAGGGTGAGCTCCCTGGCAAGAAGAGGAGTGTGAATTTTAAATCTTTTTTTTTTTTTCAGAGAGTTTCAGTTCCTTTTGTTTCAAGTCTTTTCTGTCCCCTTCTTCCCCCACATGACTTCAAGGATGTTTCTCTTACTTCCAAGGAGGTGCAGAGACCATCTGGTTCTCCCTACTATTTTCACAGTCTGGAAATTAGAATAGTCCTATATCAAAAACCAGGAGAGTTGGTCTAAAGATTTCCTTTCCCTTCAGTCCTTGGAGAGAGACAGGCTGACTGTTTGAAGTTGTGCTTCTTCTCTTGAGGCGTGATAGGAAGACCTTGGTGGGACTGCTAAGTGGAACCCATGTTGAGGAGGCACTTATGGTGGACCTAGAACTCCTCAGGTAATTGACTGGAACGGTAAGGTCACTTGAGAAATTTCTTAAAGAATGGCAGCTACGGAATCCATTATGACAGAACAGTTGGGGGCGGGGCCAGAGAACCTGCTATAGGGAGGGGAAGGGAGGGAAGTTCGAAAGAGTGCCAGAAGACCAGAGGGGAGGGAAGGGGAGGGGATGGGTGGGGAGGGGAGAGCCGGGAAGAACGAAGGGCTGACAGGACATTGACAGAGAGGAGAGATACTAACACCAAGGGACTAAAGGAGCAAGGACAGCAGATTGATTTATTCTCTCAGGGCCAGGAAAAAACAGAAGGCACTCAACCATCATGGCCTTGAATCCTGAGGATCTTGGTAGTGGGTTCCGGCATAGTAAGGTGTCAACATTCATCAACGAACAAATGGCCAAGCACGACAAAGGCCCTGATTTCTACCTTGAAAACCTGTCCCTGTCCTGGGAAGAGGTGGAAGACAAGCTCAAAGTTATCTTGGAGGACAGCGAGGTGTCTAGTGAGGTTCGTGAAGCCTGTGCCTGGGGCACCTTGGCCTTGGGGGTGCGTTTCGCTCACAGGCAAGGCTGCTTACAGGGGCACGGGGTGCAGTGGCTACAAGACTTGTCTAGCATGCATAAGGTGTCTCCACTCTCCTTGTCATCAGACCTAAAGCAGCACACTCACCAACAAGAGACGGAACGGAAGGAGGTAGCTATCCAGCTTCAAATGACCCAGGCCAAACTGGAAGAGGTGCAGAGAGAACGAGACCTGCTGAGACTGAAGCTCCTCCAGGCAGTAAGATTGTCCCCTGCTCCTGTTTTACCCCTACCCACCCCACCCTTATGTGTGTACCCTATTCCCAGAACCGATCTCAACCCTATTTATTCACTTCTCCCCAGGAGCTGAGGGCTCTCCCAGCTGCAGTAAAACCAGCCGTGACCCTTCCTCCTGCTTTTGTCAGAAGAACAGGGACAGGGACACAATGGTCAGCTGGAAAGGAAAACTTGGTGGAGTTAATGGCTGCTGCTAAAGGAAGACGAGAAGGCAGAGCGGAGAAGACAGCAACTACTCTGGCACAGACCGGAACTGGCCCTCAAGAGGCCTCACAGGAGCCCAACGGAAGTTTCATGCAGCTCCTTGGAGTCATGAAGTGGAAAAATTATCCCTTGAAAAGGCAGAGAGCAGGCGATCAGAGACCCAAGGAACCATCCATGTGCTCTCTCTCCCAGTCCCTGAATCTGAGATCCACATCCTGCTCTGAACCCATTACTGTCCAACTCCCTGCCTCATTCACATACTCCTATGAAAGCCCCTTCCCAGCCATGCCCACCACATCCCAACTACCAAGCATAGACAGACCCCCTCAGACACATCCCTATTCCATGGCCTCTGAGATGAGACAGCTGTCTGATATGGGAATCCACAGAGGAGATCATCAGGAACTACAGAAAGACAAGAGAGCTACAGTGTTCCGCAGGCCTGGGGATTGGGACTGCCCTTGGTGTAAAGCTGTGAATTTTTCAAGGAGGGAAAACTGCTTCCACTGTGGGAAGGGAATCTGGCTGCAAAACCCTTAGTGAATTTGGAATGTGAAATAGAATAGAAACAAACCAATGGAAAATCATTTTTTGGGGGGAGGTGGAGGGTACTGGGTACAGTTGTGGAAGGGGAATGGGGGGTCAAGAGAACGGGATAAATCGGGGTGTGAGATATTGAGACAGTAGAAATGGTATGGGGAGGCAGAAGTTTTGATTCTTTCTGTTGTATTCTAGATCACTAGCATTCACAGTCCAGAACAACAGCTTCTCTCTCTCTCTCTCTCTCTCTCTCTCTCTCTCTCTCTCTCTCTCTCTCTCTGTCTGTGTGTGTGTGTGTGTGTGTGTGTGTGTGTGTGTGTGTGTGTGTGTGTTCGATATGCATATGTGTATGTCCTCTCTAGTGTCTGGTAGACCTTGATAGCTGAATATACGGAATCCTTCCCTTCCCAAACACCTAGCCCTTAAGTGATGGAGCCTGAGGGATTCCTTGACCCTGTCTTATTCTCACTGAGGATCTGAAGAGAGGTAGTAGATTCTATATTCAGGATGGAATTGGATAAAGAGTCCGTGGATCACTGGAAGTCGGGGCCAGCATTGTAAGCAGTGATTCTGGAGGCCACAGCCCATCCCTGGCTCTGGCTAAGATAAGGGACAGAACTGACTGCTTTCCAAACAGTTTTAGACAGATATTAGAGACTCCAGGAGCTGACAATTACAAGGAGGCACAGAGGAGTTGATCAGCTGACTACAGAGAAATCAGTCACTTTTTATTTCTTTGAGGTTGTGTTATTCAAGGTTCCATTTGACCTAGATCCTTTCTCTTTAAGCAAAGAAGTATGTGCCTATTCAGAGAACTAGGAGAAAAATCATGCAATTTTTCTTTTGTATCTTGATTTTTCTTTTTCTTTCTTTTTGTTTTTTTTTTTAAAACAAGGTCTCATGTAGCCTAGATTAGCCTCAAACTTACTATGTAGCTGAGGATGACTCAGCTCCAGATTCTCCTGTCTCCACTTCCTAAGTGTTGAAATTATAGGTGTATATTCCCACATCTGTCTTAGAAAAGTAGTTTCAAAACAACACATCATTAAGGAAACTTAATGAAATTGGCAGGGCAGTTGAAGAAGCTCAGTGCAAGCAGTAAGTATTCCTTTATCCCATGTCTCCTGGAATAAGCTGGGTAGGGTGCCTTTGTTCTGAAGGAATTTGATTGCCAGAAACAGATCTAGCCTTGGCTGGTTGTTGCCAGTAGTGAATTGGATTGGAAGCTCCCATTCTGAGAGAGTAGTATCACAAGAAATAAAATAATCAAATGAAACCTGGGATGGGTTAACCTCAGGTTTATGCTTGAATCAACATGGCAGAAATTCTACGAGTATTCTAAAAGACTGTGGAGGACGCCAGCACTACATGCACGCAAGGATTTCTATGATTAAAAGTCTTTTAACAGAGTAATCGTTCCTAGTTCTCAGCGTGCACAACTCGAGACAGATCTAAACCGGAAAGCCACGCCACTGCTCCAAGGTCAGTCAGCAACTAATAGCACATAAAGGGTTTGCCAGTCTACATGGGCCAAAGCATAGTGCTATCTGGTGGGATTCTCCCTTCCGGTACAGTAGCCTGCTAAATGGGGGAGAATGAGGATTTAAAAATATCTCTGTGCGTTTAAAAATGTAAAGTACAACAGAACCTTATCTCTGTGGGGAGCAACTCTGAAGGAAGGTGAAAGTTGGCTGACCAATGGATAAGTAGAAGGTTGGTCTTCTCCTTCCCTTCATGTGGTTATAAGATAAGTTGAAATTAACTATGTGTGTATTTTAATCCACAGGTGAAAGGAGGAGGAGAGATTGTACCTGGACCAGACTAAGTCCTTGGCTGTTCTCAGACCTAGAGAACGAGAAGCCGTTGCAGCCATGAAACACCCAGAGGAACAGATATGTGACTTTGAGTTATCTGTTATTGGTGACGGCACAGTCACCATCCAGATTAGGGGCCAGATCCCTAGCCTGCAATTTTCCAAACACCATTTGGGCTTGTTTATCCTCCTCTATTGCAGGGTTTACTAATCTCAGTGTACTGGACACCTGGATTTGGATAACTCTTTGTTGTGAATTAAAGTTTCTTGTGCATTTTAGGGTGTTTGAGAGATCTCCTAGTCTCTATTTGTCTGAGTGACCCACTCCCTACTCCTTCAGTTGTGACCACCAGAACTGCCTCTTGAATATAGCCACATGTCCACTAGAGGGCAAAATCAACCTGACTTAGGAACCTATCAGGCAATGACGTACTTAACAGAATGAATGGGTGAAGAATCCAAAGACAGGATCACAGAAGCAGGGCAGCTGATCAGTGGCCATTACGCCTCACATTTACTTTAAATATTCAAGAACACTTGCGGTGGTTGCAGAGTAGAAACAAAACTGCCAGGTTAAGGAGTGAGGAGCACTTCAGCAAGCACTCAGGGTTATAAAGGGAAGGAGTGAACCTAGGTTGAGACACTGAACAATGGAAAGCTTGAGTCATAAGGAGGGAGTAGAAGAAAGCTTGAAATCCAAGACATATGTTTGAAATCTAAGAATGAAATCTCATAAAGTACTGTGGCATGATTATTGAATTATTAAAATTTAAAATTCATATGATAAGACCACTTGTTTGTTTTCTAAATAAAATCCCTTCAAAGTGCTGCTTAGGTACATATATGTATGGTGGCAGACATGCATTTTTAAAAAGCCTTGAAAGTTATTTTGCAAAGGGAAAATGAGCTTTGGGTTAGGAGATAAGATACCATGGGGGACCATGATGCTGCATGGTTGAGGAAGGCCAAGGTGATAGTACTTTATATATATATATATATATATATATATGTATATTTTATATATATTATATATATATTTATATATAATATTTATATATTTTATATATTTTACATTATATATATATGTATATTTTTTTACAAAAAACCCAGGATAGCCAAATCAGTCCTATAGAACAGACCAGGTTTTTATATGGACTTTTTATTCTGCTATTTTTACAAAAGACCTGGTTTAAACATCATTGTTCTTTTCATATTCCCCTTACAACAGTTTTCTTCATGTTATTTGCATTGGCAAAATCAGGTGGGGCCTGGGAGAATACATGAGAGGGAAGGAACTACAGGGCGAGGATCAGCAAAAAAATATACATGAAAATTTATAATGACCCTTACTACTTTGTATGGTGTTTCCTCGAGAATTTTTTTTAAAATGTATTCTCTCCTACATTATATCCCAATCACAATTTCCCTTTCCTCCCAGACCTCCCCCTGACCATATGTCCTCTCCCCAAGATCTACTTCTCCTCCATTTTCCTTCAGAAAAAAATAGGCTTCCCAGAGATACCCAACTGAGCACAGAATAGCAAGCTACAACAAGACTAGGCACAACCCCTCATATCAATGCTGGGCAAGGCAACCCAGTCTAATGAAAAGGGTCCCGAGAACAGATGAAAGAGTCAAAGACACCCCCTACTCCCACTGCTAGGAGTCCCAAGCAACACTACCATAACATACAGAGGTCCTAGCTCAGACCCAAACTGGCTCTGTAATTGTCACTTCAGTCTCTGTGAGTCCGTATGAGCTCTGCTTAGCTGATTCTGTGTGCCATATTGTATAGCAAGATTCATTATAAATATTTTAAGTGGCTGACCATGTAGCTCAGTTAGTAGAATGCAGTATGCAGGAGACCCTAGGTTTGAGCCTCAGTACTTGAGAAACTTAATGTTATATCTCACACATCCCCAAACATGAGGAGGTTCATGATAGGAGGATCAAAAGTTCACAAGGTCATTCTTAACTACAGCACAAAGTAAAAAGCTAGTCTGGTATACAGAAAAAAACAAACAAACAATTGAAGAATAGGAAGAAAATATGATTTATGTGAGAGTTTCAGCTAGTCATTGAAGACGTTTCTAGAAAGTCCACTTTGTGTGTATATACTGCGTGAAGATGCTTGGGAATAAGCTTCAGATTCAGTTAAAAAAGAAGATATTTCCTCTCTGAGAGTAAGAATGCAAACACAAAGCATGAACAAAGCCCTTTCCTTAAGGGGTGTCAAGGGAAGGGTATCAAGAGAAGATTGGGGCAATGGCTCTTAAAACACAAATATTCATTTACTATCTCCTTATAACAAGTAAGTATATATTGCCTTACATGGGAAGGCTGATCCGGCCTTAAAATGAGTATGCATAGCTCATATCAGCCTTAAGGTTTTTAATGCATTCAACACCTCAGGGTGAAAATGTATATCACCTTCTGACTTTTTGTTGTTTCATAGGAATAGATCTAGACCATATCCATCAAATAGCAACCAACATATCTTGCCAAGGGGAACCATTTTGCACTGTAGAGGGTAAGGTCAACTTCATGCAAATTGGTCCCCATCCTTAGGAATATGTGTTAAAATATATGCTCTGATTAACAACACTGAGGTGAGCAGCCTTGTTTTTCTTTAATGAGGGTTGGGTCATGAAAGGGAATTTACCTCCTTTAAATATACATTCTCTCCATGAAGCTGTCATCTGTTATAAAAATGCTCTATTGTCTAATTACAAGTCAAGTCATACATTATTTATTTTGTTTAACTTCTTTTCTAAGAACTGGTCAATTTCTTAAAATAACAAGCTCCAATTCTCTATATGAAGCTTCCATTAAATAAAGGTTAATTATTGTGTGCTTTATATTTAGAATAAAGACCTTGAGAAGCCTATGTTCTAGTCAAACGTACCGTCTGTTTTCCCCTGTACATGTCCATGTTTCACTTTCCCCTTGCCCTTGAGCACTGTTTCTCCTACCTGTGAAAACCGTGACTATCTTTATCTGTTGTACCGATCATGAATCATCTCAGACACTGTAACTCTGTAAGACAATTACTACCTTTTCATGTTCTCTAGTAGTCTACTTGATATAGCAAATCAGTCATTGGATGCTTTTTATACAGAATGAACGAATAGTCGAAGAGAAATGATACATAGCAAGGAGAAATAGGAATTTGAACAAGTTACATTGGAAAAAGGATACTTATAAGTCATATATCAACCTGGAGAAAGGACTCAGCAGTTGAAAATGCTTGTTGCCAATTTTCCGAGATATTGACACACTGACATCCAAAGGGGTTGTACCAGCTTGCATTCCTCAAGACACAGTAATACCACTTTTAGGTATATATCGAAAGGATGCTCAATCGTGCTACAAGGACATGTATTCAACAATGTTCATAGCAGCTTTGCTTGTCATAGCCAGAACCTGGAAACAACCTAAATGCCCCTTGATCAAAGAATGGATAAGAAAAATGTGGTACATTTACACAATGGAGTACTACTCAGCAGAAAAAAAATAATGACAGCTTGAATTTTTCAGGAAAATGGATGGAACTAGAAAACATTATTTTGAGTGAGGTAACCCAGACACAGAAAGACAATTATCGCATGTACTCACTCATAGGTGGTTTTTAAACATAAAGCAAAGAAAGTCAGCCTACAAACCACAATCCCAGAGAACCTAGACAACAATGAGGACATCAAGAGAGACATACATGGATCTCATCTACATGGGAAGTAGAAAAAGACAGAATCTCCTGAGTAAATTGGGAGCATGGGGACCTTGGGGAAGGCTTGAAGAAGGGAGGGGAGAGGCAGGGAAAGGAGCAGAGAAAAATGTAGAGCTCAATAAATATCATAGAAAAAAAGAAAATGCTTATTGCTCTTCCTGAGGACCTGAGTTTGGTTTCAGCAGTGTCTTAGGCCACATGGGAAATACTTATTCAAACTTATTCAGAATTATTAAATGTTTTTAGTTGCTGGACTAGGCTTCCAGAGACTTACTTCCTTGTTAAATCAAATAAGAATCTGTCTTCTAAATTATCCTTGTTTGATTACAATATGTATGGATGTGCCAAATTTAATCTGTTAGAATTTAGAACCTTGTCATTTTATTTTGCTTGTTGTCATACCTTTTACATAGAAGACTCTCTAAACATAGTTGTTTCAAAACCAGCCTACAAATCACAATCCCAGAGAACCTAGACAACAATGAAGACTCTAAGTGAGACTTACATGGATCTAATCTACATGGGTAGTAGAAAAAGACAAGATCTCCTGAGTAAATTGGAAGAATGGGGACCTTGGGAGAGGATTGAGGGGAGCGAACAGGCAAGGACGGGAGCAGAGAAAAATGTAGAGTTCAAAAAAATCAATAAAAATAGTTGTTTCTTATGTAATTGATGCCTAACAGCTAAAATAATCTTGACTGAAAATATACCTTTTATTAACAATAAAGACTTGCAGTGAAACAGTTCAGCTTTGAGATGAACAAAGGAAAGTGGTCTCATTCAATGATCTTAGACAAACCTAAACTATACACTTGTGACCCGTGATTATATTCATTCTATCACTGAACAATATGCTAATGAATATGTTTCTGGAATTGGTTGTGAATCTTATATGTCAGATATGTGGGGCTTATAGTAAATGCTCAAAAATAAAGAAGCAGTCAGGCAGAGTGGTGCACGCCTTTAATCCCAGCACTTCAGAAGCAGAGGCATGTGGATCTCTGTTAGTTGGAAGACAACCTGGTCTACAGAGATAGCTCCAAGTCAGCCAGCACTACAAAGTGAGTCCTTGCTGAGAGAGAGAAAGAGAGAAAGATACAGAGACAGAGACCGACAGAGTAGTCATTGAAGGACACACCTCCTACAAATATCATCAATCTCACTCTTTGGTGAAAAGCAATTTTAAAACACTTTTTTAAAAAAAATATTTGAAGTGTGGAAACTGAAAAATGACAATAGTGTTTCTTACTTTATGAAGCAAGAACTGATTTAGAAAATTCCTTTTTAGACTTGATCCTTCCTTTTCAGGAACTCATTATCTCTATTCTACTGCCCTCTGTTGTTCATCTTTATTCGGCAAGATTCTGCGTTCATCACCAGACCACACTGTGAACCAAGGGAACTGCAAACAGGACCACAGAACTTTATGCGGGCAGAAATTAACATAAGTAATTGCACCTTATTCATCACGATCCAGAAAGGTGGGTTCCTACAGAGAATGGGAAATACAAGAGGAGACAGTAGCACAAACGGATTTTTGCCTGAGCTCTGGAATCTGTAACATCTGCCCAAGATTCAGTTGCCCAAGTCACTGGGAAAGTCTCTTTAATCTTTATAACTACCTGATTATTTGGGTTGTATGCCTCAAATTGGAGTAGCTGGATCATACAAAATGTATATTTTAGATAAGGTCTTCCACACTGATTTCCACAGTGGCTGAAATAATTTATATGCATACTAGCAATAACTAAGGATTCCCTTCCTGTCTCTGGCTTTATTTTCATCAGCATTTGTTGTTATTTTATTGATGACAGTCACCTAGGCTAGGGTGAGGAGGAACTTTAACATAGTTTTGACTTACATTTCACTAATGACTAAGGTGGAAACACCTTTTCTTCAAATTTTTTTGCCATTACCACCTACTTATAAGATAATTTGAATTTTTAACTTAATTTTTGCAATTTTTTATGCATTCTCCATATCAATCATCTCTCAGGTAAGTGTTTGACAAAGGTTTTCTATCGTTCTATAGGCTTTCTGTCTAGTCAGTTGAATGTATTTCTCAGGAAACAAACGCTTTTTTATTTCATGAAGCCCCAGTTGTCAACAGTTGCTCTTACTTCTTGAGCTGTTAGGCTCCTATCCAGAACGTCCTTTTCTATTCCCAGGTCTGTAAGATTTTCACTCGCTTCAAAGATGTAGATTTTACATTAGAGTGTTTGATTCATTTTCACCTGATTTTTATACAGGGTAGAGACAAGACTCTAATATTTCTATGCATATAGATGTCTAATTTTTCAAGTGTCAATTGTTAAAGAGGGTTTTTCCTCAGTGTATTCTGTACCTTTGTCAAGACTCAGATGGTTGTATCTGCTTGGTCTTATTTCTGGATATTCTATTTGATTTGCTTCATCTATGGTTTATTTTGTGCCAGTACCATGCTGGTTTTGTTTCTGTGAGTCTGTGTATAGTTTGAAGTCAGATGTTGCAATGCTTACAGCACTGTTCTTTTTGCTTAGAGGTCTTCTTCTGTTTTGGGTCTTCTGTGTTTCCATATCAGTTATGAATTATTTTAAACATTCCTGTGAGGAATGTTACTGATATTTTGATGCAAACTGTATTGAATTTGTAATTTAGTAATGTGATTATTTTATAGTACTTATTCTGCTGATCCAATAACATCTTTCTGTCTTTTAGTCTTTTCAACAACTTCTTTCTTCGGGGCTTTATAGTCTTTATTGGAGAGGTTTTTGCCAAAACTCTACTAGACACTGCATCTGATATTCTGTTTCCTGAGACTGCCAACCTTCCTTTCACCTTACATTTGCTCCTCTGTCATGTACATGCTCTGTACTCCAAGCTGTGCCCTTTATGCACTGTATTTTCTTTTCATTGTATCATTCTGTGTGTTCACTCCCACAACCTCAGTACCTTTTCACTATCTTCTGCCTCAAAGGATGGCTACACTCCAGCTGTTCTAGGTTTATTCCCCAGGGATCCCAGTAATCAGGGTGTGTCAACAGTCTTCTGTCTAGCATTTCTAAAAATAAGAAGCCTGTTTCCAAAGAACAAAAGAGCAAGCACACAAACAAACCAACCAACAAACAAAAGAAGCTGCTCTCCATTCCACAAACTTTCTATTTGTTGTTTGTTGACTATAACACTTTCCCCACAGATTTCAAAAGACTGACCCTTCCATTCCTTCAGATCTTATTGTAAGCATCACTTTCTCTGAGAAGTTGCCCTGGCCTTCTAAATGAAAACAGTCTCCATGGTGCTTCTGCAGCAAGACCTTTTAGAGACTCTCCACCAACATTACCCACTGCATTTTGGGGGAGTATTGTTTGTAATTTGTATGTTTCCTACGATCTATAATGTAAGCTCCATGAGAAGAGGCACTTACATCCATGTTGTGAAATACAAATACTCAATATCTAACAAGAGTGTTCAAAATGTCTGCTGAATAAGTAAACAAGTCTCTGTTTCTCGTCTGAGGAAATCTAGACACAGTCATTGGTATCTGCCAGTCCCTGGGATAATATTGAAATCATAATCTACACTTCATAATTTTGAAGCTGTGAGTCTACTGCTTTAACCTGAAACTGCTTATGGCCACAAAAATTATAATTGCTCCAGGAAACAAACTCAAGCAACTTAGCTACAAAGACAGCTATAGATTCAAGGTAATAATGCTAGCAGCAATAAATAAAAGAGTGCCACTGTGTTATAACTACATATGAGGGCTAGATGGCGCATACCTTTCTTAGGAACTGGCTAGTTTTTCCACGGATTTAATGCATACACTTGTGAAAATTGCTCTCCATGCCCGAGACTAGACTTATCATGACATTTTCAGTATTCTTTACTTTTGGGAAGGAATTTTGAGACAAAACACAGATCTATAGCAGTAGAACTTTTCTTGCAAAATACAATTATAATACTATGGTTAGAAGTAAGGACTCCTGTATTGAACAAAGTACCTTTCTTAGAGATTCCAAAAACTCCAGAAGAAATAAACACAGGTTGATTTCTGAATGCAGGCACTGAGGCAGCATTTGATTTTATTACTGTCTTCATATTTCATATGTATTCTGGAGAGCATGAGAGACTTTTCCTAATCTATTACACTGTCATAAGAATGTTCACTCTTAAAAAAAAAAAGAATGTTCACTCTTTTTGTTGTTGTTGTTGTTTGTTTTGTTTTGTTTGTTGTTGTTTTTTGAGGCAGGGTTTCTCTGTAGGTTTGGGGTCTGTCCTGGAACCAGCTCTTGTAGCTCAGGCTGGCCTCGAACTCACAGTGATCTGCCTGCCTCTGCCTCCTGCATGATGGATTTAAAGGCATGCACCATTGCCCATGGCAGAATGTTCATTTTTCTGTTCCACTTTAATTCATATGAAATCGTCTCCAGATCTTCTCTAAGGATTTACAGCATTACTTCTTAGGCTACTGTGGGTGTTCGGACTCACTCAGAGTTTGCAAAATGAAGTTACTTGTGAACAATTAATATGCATTATTTGGGGGAGTGTAGACCTCTCAAGAACTTAAAAATTGATAAATTTTGGTCAACAACTCAGATTCGATGATCTCTCCTTTTAGAACTCAGAAAACATGGAAATGTTGACCTATCCAACATTAAAAGGTTAGGAAAAATAAGAGATGCCGAGACAAAAAGGTAAGGGAGAGTGACAAAATTTCCCAGGGTGAATATCATTCCTGATATCTAGACTTAGGGTAAAGAACGCTTTCAAAAAGAAGTGGAAGATGGAGTATGCCAAATACACTTACTGATCAAGTAATCACAGAACTTAAAACTGATTCGGTCATTGTGGTTACTATTGCTGAAGTCACTGGAGACTTTGAGGAAAGCAGTTTTGATAAGTGGTGAAACTTTAAAAAAAAATATTATGGCTACACACACCTCACACTCTTAAATGTTTTTTGAAGGTATAATTACTATATGAAGAATTCCACACATTTAACTATGCAGTCAGTTGTTTTGGACATCTGCAAATATCTGTGATACCATTACCAGAAAATGCTTTAAAGTAGTTTTGTTCCTCAAATGGCCATAAAATTGGGAGCTGTGGCAGGCAAGGGAGATGCAAGATTTTTTTAATAGTACAAACATTGATTAGTGTGGAGAGAGAGAGAGAGAGAGAGAGAGAGAGAGAGAGAGAGAGAGAGAGAGAGAGAGCAGTTCCATGATACAGGAAAATATATATATATAAAAAACTGGTCAGAGTAGGCAAGCAGGGAGAAATCTAAAGGACAAAAGAGCCTTAGTAATCTATCTATGTTAACAGGCTATAAGGAGATTAAGTAGATCCAGAGGCTATCAGGAGATTAAGTAGGTCCAGATGACAATGGGCAGGTAGAGAGAGTTGAAGTTCTTTCCTCACTGCTTCATTTTCTTCAGTGAAATAGGAAGCAATGAGGGGGATGGGATACAAAGATGAGGCAGGCAGGAAAATGTAAACTAGTCACATAAGCTGATAAATGACTGAACTAAGAATACATAGTAAGACCACTGAGAAGGATTAAGGATTCATTTGAAGACCATGATAATACACTTAAAACCAGTAAACGTTATCATATTTCCCTTCAGTCAAGATAAGGAGCAAGAAAAGGGGCACAGCATAGCTGACTGTGTGGGCTTAAACAGGGCTGTAATTTTTTTCACAAACAAATAGGATGAGAGAAAAAGGATAAAGAGAATCAAGATGACATAAATGGAAATGATTATAGCAATTGATCACTATATTTTAAATATTTTGTGTAAGAAAAGAGAAAGAGAGTGCAAACTTGTGAGATAGTTCAGTGTCTGGGTGGCATCAATAAATTGTTGGAAATGGGATATAGAAAAGTAGGGTATGGTAGCAATAGAATAGGATGCATGAAATGAGATAACAAAGGAGTTTGTTATAACCTTCAATACTTTATATTTCAGGTGGTCTGCCACACTTATTACTTTACTTTCTTGTTCCTAAGAAGAGTTTCAGTTTTCAGTGCACACAATGGGTTAAAAGCATAATTCTTACAAAAATGGCTATAGAACAAAAAGTCTCTAAAGATTGTGTTATGACACAAGACATGAAGCTAAAAAGGTATCCACACACACCAGTATTAGTCAACTTACTAATGGCTACTTGTAATCAGTTCTCATTCATAGTTACAAAATATAATCCATTAACTTGTATAAAACAAAAGTCCTGCTAAATCACTAAAATATAAACATATGATTCTATCTAATAAACAAACTGAAGAGAGTTGAATTTCATTAGTATTTTATAACAGATTGGTTACAGTTCTGAGTTATATAGCTAATGTATAATAGTCTGGTAATATTTTCTAAGCTGCAGCATATTGAATTTGCAGTTAATGGGAGAAAACAAAGTATAATTACCATGTATTTGCTATTTTAGGCTATATATAATTTTGTAAATAAACACATTATCAAAATTTGAATGTTGAAAAATAATTTTGTCAGTCAGATATGTTATCATTTACACATAATTAGTATCAAAAATAATTAAAGCAAGGGCTCCCATTTGTAACAGAAAATAGGTAAAAAATAACTAATTGCATTTCATTTCATCCCACACAGACCAAATAAGATATTGCTACTGTCTCAAGACCCTGCTGTACAATCTTGAACTTTTCTGGGGGTCAATTAATTCTATAAGATTCAGGCTTTCATTTTTCCAACAAAAAACTATCTGCTCTCCTGGAAATTGCTACCCAGGCAACTGACTTGTTGACACTTAACTTTTCAAGGATCAATAGTTAGGCTGGAATTGAATTATGAGAAATGTTCGATGTCCTTGAAAATCTCTTGGTAACCATGTCAGAGAGGAAGGAATGAGGGTAGAAGGTGATAAAAACTATTTCTTAGTGTCTGAGATAGACTAAGGCAATCGCTTTTTATGAATCATATCTTTCCTATCTATATTGATGTGAATACTATGACATATATTCGCTGAATATTCTTGACTGGAATATAAAAATATAGTCATAAATTATATAGCACTTTACAGATCAATATAATTAAGAGCAAAATCAGTCAAATTTACTGTATGCTGATACTTATTTTTTTTAAATTGTGAACTATTGCAAACATACTCAGAAATCAAAAAGACAATGTACTGAATTGTGCTGTGCTGATTACAGATATTCAAGAGCTAACAACTTGACATATTTTTTATTTCAAATACTTACACTCTCTTCATCTTTTCTGATGGTGTGACTTGTTATCATAATAACTACTTGAATATGACTTGATTAAATCACATTTGGTGAATCAAAACAAATGGCATACTACTTCCTGGAGAAATAAATTCACTAAGGGATTATCTGCAAAGCAATTGTGATTCATTAAGGTCTTGAGACTCTAATTTATTTCATTGATTTTAAAGAACAAAATATTCACATTATAGTCCCATTTAACAAATGGGTTCCTTCATTATTCTGTGTATTTATTGCACAGTAACAATTATGATGTGTTTCTACATCCAACTGATTATCTACATTTGGTTTTGGCTACCCTAAAATTTGAAGATTTCTATAGATACTCATTTATACTTATATTCACTCATTCTTTTCAATATGCATGAATTCACTCTGAAATTATTGGACTACTTCTTTATCTACCGATTAAGTCACCTCTTCTGCACAATTTGTGAGAGTGATAGGGTAGATTTGTTCAAATAAAATAGATTTCATCTTTTTTGCAGTATTAAAAGTCTTAATTGAAAGGCCTAGAATGGAAATACCCAGAATTAATTTTGGATTAGCACTGAGTGCCAAAATATGCTTAAGTCCTCCACTATTCCTCCGTTACTAGCTTATCTATATTCTGAGATTGAACAATAAAAAATGTTAAAAAATGAGCAACTAGTTACTGAAAGGTCACAAAGAGTAAACAACTTGCTATGAGTATAGGACTTTACTAAATAATTCATTGCTTGATTTTTAAAAACAGCAAAGTCTACAGAGTGATTTCCAGTGAGGTCAATAAAGCACAGACAAATCATTACTGATTATCTTAAGATGATGCCAAATTTGGAATTTTGGATGAATACTGAACATTTTTGTAACCAGAAATTTTACTATATTTATGTATATGGACTAATTTCCTCATTTGGAACCTATTTGAAGTGAGTGGTTACTACTAGCTAAAAAACAGGTTTATTATTTGCCACCCGCTGCTAGCTATGCCAATGTCATATACAATAATATTAACTAATTTCTTTTCATTACATTTTGCATTAACATATAAAGTGATGGATTTTACTATGGTATTTTCGTGTGCATATGATTACAATTGTTTTAGAATATAAACTCTTACTTCTCTGAGTTGATAAGACTGTAGTTACTTACTGTAGAACGATGGCTCCCAAACTTTGATGAGCCTTATCAAGGGACATATGAGGACTATTT
The DNA here is from genome assembly GCF_982192425.1 of Myodes glareolus. Lineage (NCBI taxonomy): Eukaryota > Metazoa > Chordata > Mammalia > Rodentia > Cricetidae > Myodes > Myodes glareolus. The sequence goes on from NC_142053.1 coordinate 50,536,577, forward strand.
CTTTTTCAAAGTTCTACCTGTACCTTTGCTCCCTAAGGCCTGGGACACAAATTGAAAGAAGTCACCAGTTAGGTCTAAATCCAAGTTGCTGCTATTGATCTACCTGCAAGAAGAGAATCACAGACTTAGATGGTATCTACAAGAGTTATAATTAAAGCCAACCTGCTATGAAATCGAAAGAGGGGACCACTGTGGGGAATGCATAGGGACACCAAGAAGCTCTAGGACTTCTAGAGTTTCTTCAGCATTTAGAGAATTGTGTATGAACTAGCAATGCTTAAGCAAAGGCTATAGCTCTGTGGTAAAGCACTTGCCTGGAAAATAGAAGGCCCTGACTTTAATATCAAATATGGCAAAACCCAAACAAAAGTACGTTGCTTTTTCGAAAAGCGAATACATTTTGAGGTGTAAAGATAGAAGTAGCAACAATCTAATAGTGATTATACTCAGCCTTCAAAAACTGGCTTCATTCTTCTAGTCTAGTCCAGTCTCTATTACAAAGAATTTGGACTCTTAAGAAAATGGGCAATTCTCAGTGTAAGGCAGTATGTATACAAGATAAGTCTGGAGCATCTTTCAATAATGTAAAAAAAAATGAAAAAACTACCCAGCAACGAAGTTCTTATATCAAAAGAACACATGAGCCAACTGAAAGAGCTCCCATTTACAAATGTAAAAGATTTCAACAAAGGGAAAAATGTAATTGTGTTGCATAATATAAAATATCCATGGGTCCATACTGGTGAAAACCCATTTGACTGAAGAGATAAATTGGAGAGGAGAGATAAATCTGCTAAGATAAACTGCAATTCATGCAAATATTCTATCTTGAAGAAGATTGAATATCATTTCTCATTTTGAAGAATGGCCTGTGAATAATGACTTTCTTCCAAAGATTACACTAAGAAGCTTCATATGATGGCATATGACTATAATCCCAGCATTTGAAAGTCAGAGGCAGAAATGCTATAGGTTCAAGGTCAGCCTAACATGTACACTAGCCAGCACCAATAATCATGCCATATTGACCATTTGTGACCTTGATATGGTTATGAGGATGGCATTTTATGTCTGCAGTCATCTTTTCCAAAAATTATTAGCCCAGTTAACTATGAGAAAATATTAGCTAAATCTCAATAGGGGCATTCTAAACAGTTTATCTTAACTTTTCAAACTTATCAAAAAAAAAAACCAATATAACTCTGAGGGACTGCCACAGCCAAAAAATATTTAAAAGACATGCCCACCAATCCAGGCATAGTGGTATGTGCCTTTAAGCCCAGCACTCAGGAGGTAGAGGCAGGCTGATTGTTGTGAGTTCAAAGCTTTCCTGGTTTAAGTAGTAAGTTCCAAGACAGCCAGAGCTACATAGTGAGATGATATCTCAAAAGGCCAAGACAAAAAAGAGAGAAACATAAAAACTAAATAGAATGCAATATCTGGATGATATCCTGAAACAGAAAAAAAGGGATCTGGGAAGAAAAAAATGAGGAAATAATATGATCTTTAGTTTATAGTAATGTGTCATTGTTACATAGTTTCACTAGTTCAATGATTGTAATAAATATATCACAGTAATGGTAGTGTAGGTTATATAAATACCATGCTACATTTGTAATCATTTTATTAATATAAAGTTTATCTGAATTTATTTTAAAACAAATAGATTTGAATTATAGTGCTCCCTCCATTATGACAAATGTCTACAAAGTATGTTCTCTTCAGTAAAAAAAAAATGATTAAGCTGTGGCCTCATAGAATAGTATGTAGCACTGAACATTATATACTTACAAGGAAACAGTGAATTTTCCACTATTTATTTTAAAATTTGAATGTCTAGACTTTCATTTTTCTAAAAAAAACAATAACAGGACTAACTCTGTTAAATACACTCATGTAATTAAGACCTGTGAAATATATGTGATGCATATAATAAACTGTTAACTTTGCTAAGAGTGTGTGTCTAGAGGGGAAGGAGGGAAGGATGACCGAGAACAAAATTATGGCAGAGGCAGTAAGCAATAACTAGTCCATTAATTCGGTCTAGAACCTTTGGATAGTGAAAAAGAGATTTGCAAAGAAACTCTAAATTTATACAAACAAACAGAATACAAAAGCAAATAATAGATTGGGAGAAAAGTACTTTTGATTGGCAGGCTTTTGTGGTGGTAAGGTTTAATAAGGGGCCATTAGGCAAAGAGTAGTGACATTCTGGAAATTACAATGTCAGTCTTTAAAAGTGTCTGATACCTATTTCTCAGTTTTGCCAAGAGCTGAACAAATAGAATCTATTGCCTATCAGTATTGCTGCTGCTACCATGACCATGGGGATTCTTCTTGCCTTCAAAAGAAACTAACCTCTTCATTTGTTCCTCTCAGTACTGCCCTGCACGTGTGCACAGAAGCGACTCGAAGGCTTCGGGAGCTTTCTCTATTTAGACACTACCTTGTTCTCTTGGCCTTTAGAACAATGAGGACTCACCAGGGAGCTCTGAGAGCTTTTGATGAAGAAGTGACATAGCTTTACACAGGAGACAAAAATAGGAAGGGTTTGTATTTCCAAGAAGTGAAAATCAAATAGTAGAGTGCAGGTCCCCGGTGAATAAGACCAGTGATTCTCAAAATGGCAGAACTGAAAGGTGAGTTAAAGGTCACCTCAGCTCTCTACTTTAATACCTAACGCAGTCTCTATCTGCTATGTTAGACCCTAGGTCTTAATGCTGGGCTGCAGGAAGATCATAGTGTGGAGTTCCTAAGACAAGACAATGTGCTTCTCATTGTAAATTTCTGACAAGAATTAGATCTGTTAAATCTTCAGCATACAGCACTCAGAACGTCACAATGACCAAGTGTTTACTGCACTTCCTGCTGAACATTTAGACAGAGTAGAGTGAAGTTCATTTTGCAAATTGTATGGATTATACCAGTTGCTCATTTGCCGTGAGGTCTCTAGGCAGCATTTGAAGCTAATTTCCATCAACAAAAGAGGCAGCAAGACCTCGGCCTAAATGGTATATGAGGTCAGGTTCAGAGTCAGGCACCAAGATCATTGAGTCAGTTGGTTCTGTGGTGAAATAATTCTTATTATAAGGTCCAGGATCAGAGATGGGTGAAGGCAGGAAAGAAATGAGTCACACAATGTTCTAAATTAAGGAAACACACGCAGCAAGAAAACAGGAGTCCTGAGTTGTGAGAATCTGGTAAGAAGTTGGTATGTAGTTCCAATAGATCATTGGAACCAAGTTTACTGGAGTTCTTCAGCTGATGCTAGGTAACATGAGTTATACCAGCAAACACTCCAATATAACATTCCAAAAAAAAAAAAAAACAAAAACCGCAAGGCGCGTGGTTGCCCAATATTTTCAAATGACACTTACCTTAAAACGCAAGTGTAGAATCCGCTGTCTTGTGCCTCAGCTGAGTGAAACCATATGGAATCTTCCTCTTTGCTCATTCTGACCTCCGAAAAGATGATGGGCTCTTCCAGATCGCCTTTGTTTTTGTACCACATGAGCCTGAGCCCAGTACTCTGGGCCGTGCTATAGTTGGTGCGAATGTAACTGTAGAAAAGGGCACATTTCACTCGGACAGGTTCGCCTGCCAAAGCCATGTAAGTCTTGAGATCCACTGACCAGTCAATGCAGCCATCCACTGGAAGAAAACAAGACAAGACATGAGATGCAGGGAACACCATTCATAATAACAGGGAGAGAAATAATCGCTGCCATCATGTACAGGGTACATTCGTGAGTCAGAGCTTTATTGAGACGACTTTAGCCAATCATCCCAGTGGCTATATTCGAATCCCTAGCATATTACTCAGACGTTAGCAAGCAGAGATGTTGCACTAAGTCTGTGTTCTTAGGTATTTCCCCATCCTCCCCAGCAACTTTTAGGTAGAGACCTGCTGGGTAAGCTCCTTCCCAAGGCTCTCTAGCTTATATGGTAGCCTCAGGGATTTCCAGTCATGGCCTTCAGATTCTCCCTCCAGTCGTCTGGCCTGCTAAGTGAATCGCTCCTATTAACCAGCAAAATTTCCCTCTATGAGATCATATGAACCTAGACTGCTAGCATGATGCTGACTTGGCAGTTTCAGATTTCAGATAATTCTGACTGATTTTTATTTTGGCAGAAATCTTATAAAATAAGTATGTCTAAGAGATCCCTGACCTGACCAGGCCCAATCCTGGAATTAGCATTTGTATGATACTTTACCCGTGAAAACACTGAGATCAAGAAGACTTACCCAAGGACACAGAGCTAATAAGTGATAGGAAACCAGTCTCTGACCGGAGACTATATGTTCTTAACCCCTACCCTATACTATCTATATCTATAATTGTGTCAATAGTCACTATGTTATTTACTTGCTGTTGAGAAAACAATGCTGAGGTTGGAAGCATTGGTAACCTAAAGTGATTACCTTCAATTATATGAAATATAAATATATATATGACATATACATAAAATGATATATATGCATATATGTGTATATATGTCATTTCCATGGTATGACTTATTAAAATCAGATATTTAAACATAGGTTGTTTTCTCTTTATACCCTTAGGCCTCTATTGTTGCTTAGGTGTTAATTGCTCATGGGGATTTATTATATTAATGTCAGTTTTAATCAGATAATTTTGAGTGGATAAAACTAATATTAAAGAAATAGAGATACAGTAAAATCTACTTTTCCAGAAGCATTAGCGATAGATGTGAAAGATAATTTAGTATGTTATTCAATACAAATAGCATAGATATTATACTTCTGAATGCCTATTGTTTCTCCAGAATTCCATCAAATGATTCTGTGTCCTTTTATATTACTTGATTATCTTTTATAAATCATATAATAAAAATGTGTAAATATTTTTATTCTAAAATGATGTTTTGCTTATAATTCTGTAAGCTGGTCTGTTTCCTTTTTCAGATGTTGAGAACTCTGTAACCCGGTGTGTTTAATCCTTTAACCTCAGTTGACAGGAAGCTTAGAGCTAAATGTAATGCTCAAATATAATAACTATCATACTTCAAAGTTTCACTTTCTCTATATGAAGGGTTATTGAACTAGGGTTCAAGGGCACTCAAGGGAAAGGTGCTCTAATAGGCTTTAGATTGTTGGCAAAATAATGTGCCTATTCACATAGGCATACTTTTCTGGGGAGATTTTATACTACACTTCATTAGATTGTCAGAGGAGTGTATAGCCTAAGACCTCCATGGTTTCTTTTTCATAATTGCTGTGTGGTTTAGCAGGGCAAACCCAGAGCCTTGTGCAAGTTAAGCCAGTGTTCTGCTACTGAGTTACAACCTAAGCCTGATTTCTAATCTTTCTCCAATGGCATTTTTCACTACTCTGCTTCATATGGGCTTTTGTGATGAACTCCTTGAGCAGTAGGTGAAGTAGCAGAAGAGTAATTGGTTTTGGATGAATGCATTTGACTTAGCAAAATTATCTCAAACTAAGTACCGTCCTGATAGGAAAAAAAGTTTGCTTTTTCATTTCCTTCCTTAACTCCCCCAGATGCTTTCTTTAATCTGTCTGTTACGTAACTAGATCATTGCAAGTTAAAGCTACATTTCCAATCCTAGTAGGCTCGTTTTGCTTATAAACTATGGGGTATGGTTGATATTGAAGATAATAAAAATGTATGCTCTTGAATCACAACATCCATGCCCAACCTCAGTTTGAGACATTTAACTGCCATTCGAATTAGCTTTCTCACATAGGCCTTGAAAGCATACTGAGAATTCATTTCTTCTTGAGTGCTATCTGAACCACATGCATTTGATTTAATAGACTTATGATCCTATGCTTCTTCTTCCCTTGTTTTAGGCAGCAGACAGTTAGTATTTATAAATAACGGTCAACAGTCAGAGAACAAAAATTCAGCAACTAGGGGAACATACAATTTCTAAGTATTATCCTTTTAGTTTTTTCTACTTTCAATATTCGTAATACATGAGTGCACCATGACCTATTTCGGGAAGCCTGAAGGAGTTTCCCCATAAGATAGACAAGGAATATGATGCCAGGAATTATGAAGGCCCACCTGATACCAATTTTTTTCACCACAAAACACACTAGGAGAAATCGAATTAAGGTGTTGTAACTTTATATCTAAAGATCACTATACCACTACTGGATTCTAAAAAGGTGGTTTGATTTGTTTTTATTGAATTTCCACTTTTAGCTGTTTACCTGCAGGAAAAGAATGGGTGGCATAGAATAAAGTACATTTATTTTAGATTTGGTACTAGTGAAAGCAACTAAAAACTATAGAGTGAAGTCCAAGGTCTATACAGTCAGGTGGAATGCTAGTATTAAGGGACCAACATCTTGGTGAAGTAGTAAACACAGTATGATGTGGGAGGATCACAAAAATGGAACAATGGGTCACACATGACTGAATTTTCAAATGTCACCAGGTGTATGTTACATTGTTGCCATAAAGAGATGGCAATAAGACATTAAACTTCCAGAAGTATTTGCATGCTGATCAGACATCCATGTTTGGAATACAGCTGAAGAGGTGCCTCTGTGGAGCAGCAGGCAAAGGTGGAAGCCATAGGCATGAGGGGGCTTGGGGGAACTGAGTTGTTCACAGAGGAGTCTGGTCTGTGAGCCTGACCTCATCAACCCAGCATCTGATGCACAGAACCATCCAGACCTATTCTATTCACAATTCCAGTGGCGGCTCTGTAAGCAGAGCCCCCCACAGGGTTTCAGCGAAAAGTGTTTTCCATATAGACAGGATTCTCTCACAAGTGATCCCATAATGGGGTCTCTCTGATTCATTACAAGTGTGAACAGGCACACCACAGGCAGGGAAACACTGGTTTCCCCCAAAGGTTGAAATTCTGCAGTTGGTGAACTGTATTACAGAAAAATACCTGAAAATATAAAAGGGTGTCTCCTTGGTGTCTCATCTCTACCAACTTGATTCAGATCTCTAAAAGACTCACAAATTATTACTCTTGATTTAGTCTTCTTGGCAGAAAACACTTTAATCGTTAAGCTTTCCAAAAACAATTACAATGGAACAAAGAAAGCCACTAAAAATTTTTTCAGAGCTGTATTTTAATCATTTTTATTCCAATCTGTAAAAACGGGCAAACGGGCATGTAATTGAGGATCTTGACATGAAGATTCAAAACAGGGGCATGCAGACTGTATACATGGACACCGTGACATCCATGCAGTGTATTTTGTCACAAGGAGGCTCCTACGAGTGAAAACAAGTAAAATCACCAGCAAAATACCCTGGGTGACACCAGCAAAACCGTCTAGCCTCTTTGTAACTAAATTTCTCACTGCCATACCCACCTTCCTTAAAAACAAAGCCCGGTGGGAAATGTATGAATCCTTATAAGAGGATGTGATGCCAACATCAATAACTATCAATACACTTATGAAGGGGAAAAGAACACAGAGTGTAGTTAAATTAGACTCCAACAGCCACGTGCATTAGAATTCTTTTATAGCTGTGGTGCAAAAATGGATATACAGCTGCATATATAATTGGCAATTCTGTATTTTTACCTCAAATTTGGAATTTGCCTCAAAATTCCCATTAAATAAAATGGTTCATTGGTCCATGAGAAACTATGGAAACAACAGACCCTTGGATTACTAGCTTTGGTTTAATCTATAGTTCCTGGCCTCATGGTAACTCATTGTGTACGTTTAATACATACATTTTAAACCTGATTTTAAAAAAAAAGAGATATCAATTTATTCTATTCCTTTTTATCATCAGCCCTTGCTCTTTCAAGAGGGTAGTAATTAGGGGCAATTCCATAAATTTCCACTAGAGGGAGAGCTGCCCAAGTCTTTGTGCAGCACTAAAGTTATCCCTGCCTACTTTCTCAAACTAAGGATTTGCTAAGAGGTCAAGCACTATGCCCCGGTGGTTGGGGAGGAATTCCAGCACAGCTAAGAGGATACACAGCTGTGATGATAGAGGCAGCCCAAACTCGGGAATTCCGCAGAGATTTTTCTCAAAAGGGAGGAAGGAGAGTCTACACAGATCAAGTGAGTAAGGGGTGGAAACATAGCGGCAAGAGCAAGAGAAGTTCACCGAGCCCTTAACCTTAGAATAGGTAAGCACTACACTAGATGCTTATATCTTTTTCAAAGTCTTTTCTTGTGTTGTTTGTTTGTTTGTTTGTTTGTTTGTTTGTTTCTTCTCTGATTTTATTCTCATGTCCACTTAAGGAAAAAATAATAATTGAATATTCCCATTTTACTAATAAGAAAACAAAAAGCTCAGAGAATTTAAAGTGACTTGCTCAAGGTCACTCAAGGTGAAATGATAGTAGACACCACCTCCAAAATCTCCCTACCCCGAATGGGTTAAAGTAGACTCCAGAGATTTGACTCTGAAAGTCTGTGTTTCATACTCTTTCACTTATACTCTTGCTCCTTGCCGCTCCCAATCCAGTAGAAAATTAAATTCTGCTTGACAGCATCTAAATTATCATATGTATGCCCCAGAGTCCATGCCTGTCCAGTAGAGTAGACCTTTAAAGCTGAGTCATAGTCTATGCCTGCATAAACACTATATGAATAAGAGCCATCAAGTAATATATGCCAATTATTCATCTATAAATTACACAGTGCATACAAAGGATTGAATTATTAATAATCTATTATATCATGTTCCTTCCTAGGATGAGGTCAAAACCTTGGGTAAATAGTATCTAACCCCTATCAATGGATTTTGAATTAAATATCTAGAGATTATCAGGCAAGTTTTACCATTATAATTAAGTCATAGGGGGTGTGTACTTAGCTTAACAGCTGTACTAATACAATACTTCTTAATACAATGCATGACCCTCACTTTTAGAATTTTAATGTTAGAATTATATGTATTCTATTTGTTTCTTGGGCCACTCTGACCCCTGAAACAAAGTTTATTTTTCTTTATATTCATCAGAGTTGACTCTGTCTCATGTGGTCATTTCTCCAGAACAAGCAAATCAAATGCTCTAAGAAGTGATTGAATTGTGCATTTATTGCTAGATCTGTGCCTATTTGCCTCTAGCCTAGACTTGTGGATAGATCTGTTCATCATTTCTTTTTAAATACATTTCTGTCTGGGAAAAAAATACTGACTTTCAAATTTCATCTGTACTGCAATCTCTACCAATAGAGAAGATTTCCTGTTACAGCTCTATAAATGCAATGAATGATCACTGCTCTATGTTTTTGAAAGCATCTTTACATTTTTTTATGAACTGGATTATATGTTCGACTTCCATGTTTTTACCCCCTACTATTCATCAATGGGAAAGTTCTGCTGAAATAAAGTCCTTCATCTCATTTCAACCTAGTCATTATGCTTAATGATGGGCTGGCAACCATTTTAATTTCCCTGTCATTACAAGATCTGTGTGATGCTTTGTCAGGATCATCTTTTTTCTTTTGTCTGATGGGGAGCCTCCATGGTATTCTGGAAGTGAAATCACACTGGATCATTGCAACCAACTCCAACTCGTGATTCCCTGAGGCCTGATGAGTGCCTGAGAAATGGTCAGTAAGTAGCCAGAAGCTCTTCTCAGAGGCAGTGATGTTAATTCTGGAAAGGGCCAGGAAAACATCCGTGGGAGGCAGGATATCAGCACTGCCCACCAGCCCCTCTGCCAGGCTTGCTACAGCCCACTTAAATCCAGAATATTTGGCAGAAAGCTGCTTTCCTGCGCCAGTTCAGCCCCGCCTCCCATAATCATTCATGGTCATCTGAGCCAAAAATGTTGGGAGCCATCCATGAATCTTTTCTTTCCTTCCCACCAACTTTCCTCCAATTGTTACTTCCATAATATTAAGCCTTGTCATTTCTGATATAACTCAAGTATCTCCCCATTTCTTTACTCCCATACATACTAAAGTATAGGACATCATATTCACTTGGCTTACTATAATATTCTTCTCTCATTGGATTTATTTAAATTGAGATACTTTTATGTACTATGGTATACAATTTGATATTTTGATATTTGTGACTGCTGTGAAATGATTAATCGTTTAACTCATGTACTTCTAAATTTTGTGATAAGAACACTTAAGATCTACCCTCAAAATTGTTCATCTTTGGACTGTTAATAACTAAAGTTATTAAGCTATAAAATGAATCATTTAGGCTTAATCACCTGTTTATCTGAAACATTCCACCCTTCAACCAACATTTCTTGTCCTCCTCTCTCTGCCCCTTGTATCTATCATTCTAGATTCTTTCATAAGTTCACTTTCTTTAATTTCACATATCAAGACACATATCAAACTGCTTTTCTGTGGCTTATTTCACCTAGCATACTCTTTTCTATATTTGCCAATGCTGTTTCAGATGACAAAATTATTCTATAAATCAGAACAACACTCCGTCACACATACAGATGACATATACATAAATGCTTCCTTGTTCCTTCATCTGCTGACAGACACTGTTTGTTCTCTGTGCTTTAGCTATAGTGAAAACTGTTCAGAAAATACGCATGTGCAGATATATTGATCTATAATACCCTATATATTTAATATTTGCTTTCCACACAAATATCCCATTGATATATCAGTCAAATATCTCTTGATCAAATATCTAAAAATAGCTTTATTTTCATTTTTGAGGAATTTCCATTTTGCTTTTCCTAATTACTGCATCAATTTACATAATCACCAATTGTGTATAAGGGTCTTCTTTTCCCCACATTCTCGCCAGCTATTTGTTAAGTTTTTCCTACAACTCTCATCTTAGCTTGTGTTTGATGATGATGATGTGTCATTGTGACTTTAATTTCCATTTGTCTGATGAATAGTGACATTGAGCATTACTTTATAAGCCTGTTAGTAATTTGCATGTCATCTTTTGTGACCTGTCTAATTCTGTTGTCCATTTTTAATCGGGATATTGTTCTGAGTTGTTTGAGATCACACATATTTCACATATTAATTCCCTACTTGCTATACAGTTCACAAATGCTTTCTCCCATTCTATCTTTGTCTTCATTGTGTTGATTGTTCACATTGTAGAAGAATTCCATTATTGTGATATCTCTATTTTTGCTTTTGTTGTATGTGTTCTTGAATATTTCTTTTGTATTCTTCTATTGCAATCTTTTTAGATGACCTCCCAATGTTCCCGTTCAGGTATCTCAGACTCCCTGTCATTATTGGGCATTGAACAAGAAGCCTCCTCCCCGGTAGGCAAACATTCTACTAGTGAACTTTATCCCAGCCTCCAGTCTGATTTGGAAAATGAACATAATGAACATTCTAAACCAATGGTTCTCAACATTCTTAAAGCCGTGACTCTTTAATACAGCTCCCCATGCTGTGGTGACTTCTAACCATAAAATTATTCCCATGCTACTTCATGCTACTGTTAAGAATAATAATGTAGAAAATGCGATATCTGCATTTTTTAACGGTTTTAGGCTATCCTTGTGAAAGGGTTTTAGAGTACCAAAGGGATTGTAACCCACAGGTTGAGAACCAATGTTTCAAACCCCTTTTCACATTTAACAATTTTCAGAGAGTTCCTATCTGCCCATCTGTAAGCTTGGCTTCCCCTGGTTCATTTAGGACTATCTTTTCAGTTTCTCTGAATAACTCTTCATACATGCCACTCTTTAGTCAAATCTCACCATCGCCTGAGGAGGCCAAGCACATTTCTTTTCTTTTTCTAAGCTATGGCTATTCCTGTTGTGAAGAAACACTATGAACAAAAAGAAAATTGGAGAGAAAGGGACTTAATTTGGCTTACATGTCCACATTGTAGTTTATCACTGAGGGATTTTAGGGAAGGAACCTGGAGGTAGAATTGATGCGGAGGCAATGGAGGAGTGCTACTTGTTGGCTTGACCCTCCTGGCTTGTTCTCCCTGCTTTCTTATAGTGCCCAGGACCACCTTCCTAGGGGTGGCCCCATCCACTGTGACCTGGGGCCTCTCATGGCAATCATTAAGCAAGACAATGCACCACAGACTTGCTCACAGACCAATCTGATGGGGGCATTTTCTCAGTTGAGGCTCAGTTCTCTCTGATGAATTTGTCCTTCTGCTTCCTTACACTGTATTAGTATTTGCTTCTATCTATTGAGCTCATACATTCTCTAAGACACAACTTTAAAGTCTATGTCTATGAAACTGTACTTGAATATTTTATGTGGATTATTTCCTTCGTGGTACTCTTACCTAACATGTTCGTTTACACAGTTCCTTCCAAAGTGAATGATGTGTGTCCCATTTCATCTATATCTCTAGGAAAAGGCTCATTGGTGCACTGAACATAGTAGGCACGTGCTAAATCTTCAGGAGTTTAAAATCCTATAGATTTCAACATGTTCCCTGACAAGAGTTATTTGAACTTCTTAGAAATACTGTAAGCTTCCTTCTGCTGATCCTAAACTAGAGCATCGTTGTCTTTAAACTCTAATAAGAATGTTTAAGTAAAGTAGAGTAGTCTCAACGTATAAAATACGATCAAAATGATTTTGACATTAGAACACAGAAGAATAAATGGGAATAATTAGACTATCTCTCTGCCACATCCCTGCTCCAGAACTCACTATCCCCAACTGAGTAAAATAAAGAACCACGTCTACACCCAGGCTCTTCCACACAAGCCCAGTTCTATCAAAGTAGCAGCCTACCAGAGTCCAAAAAAGAGATATCCTGCTCTAGGTAGAATTCTATCTTCTTGCTCACTCAAAACTTATCCTATCTTGTATAAGAGCACTTACGCAAGTGACTTTTGCCTACTCAGCTCTTTATTGCTTGGAACCGCATGCCATACTTTTATCCTTCCATGAATTTCTTCAAACAAATTCTTGAACTTCACTGGGCTGCTAGAAATGGTTTCTTACAGCAGTTTTTATGTGTCACTGTCATACTCCTTTTGGTTTGATATCTAGTTATCTATCTGTCTGTCTATCTATCTATCCATCCATCTATCCATCCATCCATCTATCTATCTATCTATCTATCTATCTATCTATCTATCTATCTATCTATCTATCATCCTATCTTTCTCAGTATCTTATCCCTACTCAGTACCTCCTGGACCAGATACTTAATAGCTCTTATTGAAAACACATTTATAGATATTCTCAGTCCATGAGCCCTCACACAATTTAGTGCTGCCTAAACAAAGTACACGACTTACTAATTTCATCCTAGCTGGGAGTTAACCTCGAGATTATTGACAATCCCTCCTAAAACATCTGTATATACTTTTGGTCAGAGTTTAGAGAAATCTGAGGAGAATGGCATCTTTGTGGCTTAACTGAGTATTTGTCATGTCATTGAGGTCATCACCGTGAACTTTAAACCAAGGTTGTAAAAATAGCACAGAGATCACTGGATAACAGAAAGCTTGGATTTTATCTCCATCTGCCTCTTATTGAGATATCTAAATTGAAGAAAGTCAGTCTATGCTTAAAAGAAATAAAGACGCTGAACTAGATAGGCTCTAGCCCAACATCAAAAAACATGAATTGTCTGATTACTCGATGTCCATGGTCAAGAAGTTTACATACTCAATTGGCACAGCTGCCTGATGCTCTCTTTTTAAAGTCTGCACTCAGTTTTAATATTATGAAAAACTAAACTTAATAATATTAAAAACTCTTATGATGTCACCATCCCAAATTAATAATGTTCACATTTTCCCACCCACTTTCAGCACCTCTATTTTATTAGTGGAATAAACCATTGCCAACACAGTTAATGTTCCCTTTAACCAGAGCAGCTTAAACATCTGCTAGGTGAACAATCACTACTTCCCTACGATGTGGAATGATTGATATATATGAGAAACTTGGAAAATAGCGATCAAAATCATGTCTTAAAAGATGAATATAGGACAATCAGCTTAGGCCTCCAGTGTGTTTGCAGATGTGCACAGGCCTATGAGAACACTTGACAACACTTGGCACACAATGACAAGTCAGACATTACTATCACCATGTCTGGTACTCGTGCTTTTCTAAATTCTATATCTATTTTGCCCAACTCCATCTCTTCCCAAGGCATGGATCTCCTCAAATTCTTTAGCTCTGGACAGTAGCAACTTTAGGAATGATGGAAGTTTGGATGAGTGATCTTGAATGAACTAGGGAAGGAAACCCTGGCAGAACAGAGAAGACAAAGTGACAGTTTTCATTGAGTTGCAAGAATATTCAGAGGGAGTCCATAGCCTTAGGGAAGGTGGAGGCTCGTGGAGCTAGTCATCCTAGGATGCTTGAGTCTGGCTATGTGGATTATTGAGATGTCTGCCTCCCAGAGGATCTGTTCTGGTTGCAGTAAGGAGAGTGACAAGAAAGGAGCTGAAGAGGATTTGAATATGAAATGAGTCCTTGGAGTTTGATGTTGTGGGAAAAGTCCCTTTCCTCCTATAAATAACATTTGTGTACCTTTCAAAGGGTCATTGTCACAGCTAAATGATGGATATATGCCAAGCACTTAGAACAATCAGAAAATAATATCTTCTTTGCACTCATAGTTAATCATATATTAGTTGTATGATTAGTTGTAATCATGGTAGCAATATGAAATACTGTTTGATTCTTAATTGCATCAGTAACAATTCTTATCAGAACTAAAATTTATGATTATATTAACTAATATTAACTTTTCCATATTATAAATATTAGGAATATATTAGCTATTAACTAGAATATTAGTTAATATTAGGAATGATAATTTATACTATTGAAAATAGTGTATTATAAAATCTGTGATAATTCAGTTTACATTTGCAAGAATAAATGAGCTTATTATCCTAAAAATAACTCCATAGTGTTTTATAAATATTTTCATATACTTGTTTGCAATTTGTTTCCCATTATCATCATATTTGCACACTATTTTCCAGCTGACACCAACAATGGATTCAAAGACTCACTTTGTTTTATAACTCTTTGGATGTTGTCCTTATTAACAATCTGCACATCAACTTTTCATGGCAAAGAAGCAGCTGTGACTGCATATACTTTTTTTTTTATCTCTTATGACATTGATTCTGATATGATGAAATAATCAGGAAATGAGAACTGAGTTAGACACCTTACTGGTGTCTTATGGCTTTCAAAGCTAATCTTGTTGGCTTTCATAATGCCTAGAATCATTACAATTGCTAGGCAGAATAAGCAGAACCTACCCCGTCCCATCGTAGCCATATCCATTGTCTTTTTTAAGAGCAACTGAAACCCTTTGCAACCAAAGGAATTTACCTGACTTCACTTCACTTATGTTACCTTTTAGGGTCTTTGGGAATCAGCATGTTTTCCTTTGTTTGGCTTTTCTTTTTTTCTTCTGAATTGTAATGTCTTATACTTGAAGAGGAACAACAAACATGCGACAGAGATCACACACACATGCACACACATGCATGCGTATCAAGAGATTTCTTTATCTGACTAACCTGTTACCAATATGATGAGACTATGTGTATTTAGATTTAATGAGAAAATGGGGGGGGGCAAAAGTATAGATGTACTTGGCTATTACATGGTCTTTAGTGTTTACTAAATCATGTGTTAACAAAGATTGCTATGACAGTTATATCTTGCTAACTAAAAGGACAGGCAACTAAAATGTGTCTGTGTTTTGATCTGACTTTCTCATCTGTAAAATGGAGATGTTAGTCCAGTTTACTATAAGGAAGGAGATCTGAAGTGAGGGATCATTCATTAAATTATAACAACAGGTCAGATATCATGATAGTAGGTGGCTGTGATGACTAATTTTATGTTCCAACCTGATTAAGGCACTAATCAGTTATTCGGTCAATCTTTATTCTGGGTGTTTCTTTAAAGGTGTTTCTGAAAGAGATTTGTATCTGAATTAGTTGACTGAGTAAAATGGATTGCCATCTTTAATGTGGCTTTGTTTGGCCTCATCCAATTAGGCTGAACAGAACACACACATGTATACACACACACACACACACACACACACACACACACACACACACACACAAAGTCTGAATACAAGAGGATTTCTTCTGCCTGACTACCTTAGAACCAGGACATCGGTTTATTTCCTGCCTTTGGACTTTAAATGAAACATGGGCTGTTTCTGTGTCTAGAGACTGCTGACTTTCAAGATATAATTTATACCATAAGTCATCTTTGGTCTCTACCTTGCTGACTTTAGATCCCATAAACTTACAAGCCTCCATAACCACATAAACCACTTGTAAAATAAATGTCCTTATCTCTCTTGATATCTGTCATTTCTACCTGTCAATCAGTTAGATATACCTAGCAGATTATTATTTCTCTAAATAACAGTGATACTCGGTGCCTAATAAACATCAACTCACTTAATCCTTATCAAATTCCAAGCACAAAACATCATGAGTTCTATATTTGGATGATGGCACTGAAGCTCACACCAATAAAATCATGATTCCTAAAACTTTTCATGTTGTTGACACAGAGAAAGGAATGTCATGTGATGCTTTATTTGGGTCAGGGGATAACCATGTTCTTGCTTGAAGCAATTAGTTACTCCAGGCTTTATCAGTCCTTCTGAAGGATGAGGGATTAATACATTGGTATCCCCGTAGCCTGTCCATGACTCACTGGAAAATACAAAATTAAATTATCAAGCAAGATCACATGCTTTTAGGGAAGTAGAAAAGGAAAATTATTAATATTCAGCTATACCTATATTTGAATTCAGAATCTGTCACTAATTTGTCTATGCATTCATGTTTTGGGGTAACTGGCATAACCTCTCCATTCCTTAATTTTCCCATATGTGAAATTGTGCCTTTTTATGAGTCATCAAAGAACAAAATGCCAATTATATAGTGTTCAGTATAGACCTAGGAGCATAATAAACACTGTAAGTACTATGATTGCCGCTACTCACAATAATGATAAGTGGCAAAGTAGTGAATATCTGACTCTGACATCCATGCTTTCTCTCCAAGCTTTAGCTTTGAATCTTGCTATAAACCTTCTGCATGGTTTTCAACATAAGCTCTCATTTGGGTGGATATATGTGGCAGTAATTCATGCAAGAGTGCAGTGCAGGCCACTATCATGTCCAGCTTTGCCACCCGTAAAAATTGTCATGACAGAATTAATCAGAATTTACTTATTTATTTATTGTCATCTTCTTCCTAAGAGTCTTACTGAATTAATCAAATCAATCATATACATTGTCACCATGAACTATAGTGCAAGTGTGTGTTGTAGCCAGAGCCCCTCTGTGACACAGAGGTACGAAGAAGAAAAAATAATAATCCTCATCTGATAGCCGTAAACAAATCTCTCCTGAAAAACCTCATCTCAGCCCACATGCAGCTGCATGAGACTTAGGAAATCGTTTTTTACTAAGAGACCTTTTGGGAGATGCTAGCAAAATCTGTGGTCACAACATGATGTATATACTTCTTCATGACAGAGCCCTGGGCCAACTGTCTCCCTAGCTCATTAAAGCTGGATAGCAGTGTTCAAACTGCTGGCTCACTCCTCCAGTCAATGATCTGGGAACTCCTTGATTTTAGGATCAGACAAGAGGTGAGAAATGTTGGCGCACTAAGCCCAACTTGCCTAGTTAACTGGTTGAAGAAAGGCAAGATCAAACCCCACAGAGTAATAATAATGACAAAGAGAAACAGACAGAGGGAAGGTAATAATTTATAATAAGGCTTGAAACATTTGATGGCATTTTTTAAAAATGGTCTTGCTGTGAGTTTGGACTATGTCTTAATTATAGAAGAGTTGTCAATCACATGGAAGCTTTCTCCCGATTCCCTATTAAAGGATTCATCAAGAAGCCTTTTCTTGGGAAACTGTACAGCCTCAAATCTAGGTCAGCCTGCCTCCATTTATGGGAAGCAAAGATGTTCTTCTTTTTGTGCTGTCAGTCATTCCGGGTCATCTGCTTTCTGATTCATCCGGAAGCACAAATTCTCAAAATCATCTATCCAAGTGTTGAGAATGAGCATGATGGAACACAGATAACTCCATGATTAAGAAGCTCGTTCACCTTCTCCTTCCTTATCTTTTCTTTCCTTTTTTTATGTGTGATTTCTTAGGATGTCCGTTTTAGAATGAGGGATAGTTTCCTTGATTATTTTTCCAAGGCTTAAAGTGATAACAAAGGCAAAAGCTCCTGGCATTTACGAAAGGAGCCAAGGCTTTGTATTTTCCCCTATTGCATATATGCAGTAAATAATACATATACAAAAAGAATGGGCCAGATAGGTCATTAATCTCTGCCTCTTCCATGTCATATACCTCATATAGGCTATATGGGGATTAATGGGTTTGGGTGTTAATTGCTTTTGGTGAGCAATGGGTTTCCTTATTATATCATTTTATTCATTCATTTACTCATGTACTTTAATTAGCATTTATAGAGTAGCTATGCATTAGGCATCAGCATATGTTCGAGAGCTATAATATCTATCAATCCATGGTCCCCACTTCCAGAAATAGTACCGTATAGTGCACTTAACAAACAATTATGGTGATACTATTAATAGGTAACAATGTATTTACTATGTATCAGACACTATTGTAAACATGTATATTTATTATTTAATCCTCACAACACCCTCTTGAGGTTGACTCTGTATTTTTATTTTCTAATTTCACAGATAATGACACTAAATATGAAGTAATCTACCCCAAACTACTGGGTTAGAAAGTAAGAGCTTATAAATAATTTGCTCCCAGAGCCATGTTTTGAATAAAGCACTCAGTGCACTGCCTCATTAATGAGATATAGCAGAAAGTGTGTTGTGTCATGGAAGGCACTAAGCTAGACTGGGAGAAGAGGTAACCCTTGATCTTTTCAAAAAGTAAGAGACCAAAGGATAGATGAATACAGTGAATAGAATATTCCAATTAGAGGAAGCCATACCTGTGAAGCCATGAAAGCCTAAAACAATATGACATGTTCAGGAAACTATCAGAAGTCCCATATGGCTATACATATGATAACACAGAGACAAGAATAAGGCAGATCATACAGAGACTGGGGAAAAAAGCTAGGCATTTTGACAATGACTAATTACTATGAGAGCTATGTGAAACAATTGAATGGTTTCAATGATTTATTTTTAAGATTTTTAAATCATAGTGATCATTTATGAAGTTATTATCATAGTTCAGGCCAAAAAAAAACATGTGATTTGAGCCAAGTCAGGAGCAAGGAATAATAGAGGGATAGATACATGTAACATCGAGATAGAAAGACTGGATAGGTAGGGAATGCATGCATTCCAGGTATAGCATCATGTGCCTTTAATCTCAGAACTTAAAGAAATGTGGGTGGGGAGAATGCCCTAAGTTCAAGGCAGGTCTTCTCTATATATTGAGTTCCATGCCAGCAAGGGCTATATTGTTAAGTCCTGTCTAAGAAAATGATGGCAGGGTGTGAAGAATGATGAAATGATTATTTACCGGCTCTCAGGTTTTGGCTTAGGTGACAGTAGCATTGCATTCTCACAATTTATGGTAGTTATTGGAAACAATATCAACTTTCCTAATAAATAAGTAGTTTATAAATGAAGGAATGAGTGGATGGATAATCAATGTTATGTATTTACAGAATAAAAAAAATATCATTGCTTCTATAGAGAGCGGTAAATAAACAAAAGGAGTCAAGAATGGTCCAGGGATTCAGGCTAAGATAACTAACTCCCTTTCTACAGTCAGAAAAGTACACACTGAAGACAGAGATATCCGGAGACCAGGATGAGGAGTTCAAATGTAGACAAATTGATTTGGAACTGCCTAGCAGACAACCCTGTGGTACTAACAAGAGTGAAAAAAATAAAACAATGTAGAAAATACCATAAAAGATTTACACCAATTCATACTGCCTTTCTGAAACATCTAAGCAATTTTTGATGATTTATCTAATCTTTCCCTAAACATGACAAAGTAGCTCCTATCAGCTAGCTACCTTGTTACATATTGATGAAGAAATTAAGGCCCAGAGAGTTTATGTAATGAGCTCATTATCCCTCAGTGTATAAACTCAGAGTCAGGATTCAAACTCACCTTATCTGATTCTCAAGACAGAAGTTTTAAGTGCTGTGCTATAGTGCTAATCCTTAGCCATAATAGAATGTGAACTGAAAGTGCTTAAGAGGGAATGTGGTTAGGCCAGGAGTCGCTGTAACACGCTGGTCCTAATAATGTGTAATAACTTTCGGGAGCCTGTGCCCTTGTCCTGCTCATTTTCCTCTATCAAGTCTCATTTTTGGCACACGGTGGTGTTTCATAACATTCTCCGTGTTTTTTGCTCAATTTACAGATTGAGCTGTTATTTTATCTACTACTCAACATTGATTTGCTGATTGTCCATGATGTGTTTAAGACTCAAAGCATAGAACTTTCAGTTACAAAATCACAGTAATCAAGCCAGTCACCCTCTATATGAAATCAGGAGTTTCAGGAGTTTCACAGTCACAGATCTGAGGCCTGGGAAGACACTGAAGTTTCCAGGTTCTTGTGTACCTTGGCAAAGAATGAGATCAAAACTATGTGGTTAGAAATACAAACAGTTACAATTTGTTAAATGGGGAAAGCATTCCTGAGGATGGGAGCAAGGAAAGACACTCTCAAAAGTGCGGTCCAAAGAAGCCACATGACCCTTTCTAGGTCATTCATGTGGTGCCCTACTCCTCAAAATTTGTATATTGTCAGTTTCTGTGGGCATATTCTGGTTGTTGTGTGGAGCCCAGATGGGAAAGATCCTTCTGTCATTCTCTGTCAACTGATTTCTTTCATACGTTAGTCTTGACATAGTTTTCTCTATTCTCTCCCCGCAAGAGCAGTTCTAGACAATTTCCACTTTTACCAAAACCTGTCAAACAGAGACAGATGTGAGAATCCAATCAGTTACCGCTTCTGAGACAAAGCCTGACTGGCAGGAAATCTGTTGTCAGCTAAGAGTAGTGATTTCAAGGTAACTGAACATTTTTGTTTGGGTTTCCAAAGGCATTTCTTTACAACATTCTTCCCTACCTTCAGCTCTTGAAAAGAACACATGAAGGTCCTACACTTACCATGACAAAAGTCTAGTTTATCCACCTCCCAGATACTCCATTATACTGGCATTTGTTCAGTTCCTTTAGAAGAATTCTCTTAAATCTCTTCTTTAGAATTCAATGGGATAGGACACTTTAAAACAGTGGTTCTTAACCTGTGGGGACCAAATGACCTTTTCACAGGGGTCTGCTATGACCATCAGAAAACACAAATATTTACATAATGATTCATAATAGTAGTAAAATTACAGCTATGAAGTAGCAATGAAAATAATGTTATGGTTGAAGGCCACCACACCATGAGGAACTGTATTAAAGGGTAACAGTGTTTGAAAGGCTGAGAACCACTGTTTTTTATTTTATTTTATTTTATTTATTAAAAATTTCCACCTCCTCCCCACCTCCCTTTCCCCCCACTTCCCCACCTCCCCCTCCCTCTCTAGACCTAAGAGCAGTAGGGAACCCTGACTGAGAACCACTGTTTTAAAGTGTATATCTTTACATAGATAGAGCTCACTGATAGACAGGTAAGTAGGAAAGGACCTTAGACAAGTCTCTTCTAAGTTTGGGCAAGAACTGACTGTGTGCAGTTGATTGAGTCTGAATTGGCGATTTGCTAGGAATAATAAGAACAAGAGATATAGAAATGACAGGATTTCTCAGACACCAGGAAAGAAAGCACAGGGGATACTTGCTCAGGTATTATACTTGCAGACACTACTAATTTAATTTGGGGTCTGCAGGATACATTAGCAGAGCTGTCAACTGTTCTAGAAAGTATGGTTTACCCTCAGATAACACTTGTATGAAAAACAAAAAACGTACTGCAAATCCTGGGAAGATTATTATCTTCATTATCTATATGGGGACGGGACGGTTGGAAGCACAGGTGGAGGGAACCACTAACAGAAGCAAGAGCCTGCTAGTTTCCCTTTGTATGTCATTATCTTGAGGAATATAAGTACTAAAAAGCTGGGGGGCTCCCGGGAGATGTTGTACTGTTCACCTGAAATATGAAATCAAGTATTGATTTGGTTTTTGCTTTTAATTTATTAATTTTCCTGAGACAGGATCTCATGATATCATGCAGGCAGGCTGGCCTGGAAACTTGCTTCATAGGCCAGGTCGCCTCAAACTTGTCACCCTCCTGATTCAGGATCTGCCATTATATCTGACTAGTAGGGTAATTTTCCTATAAGTTTTTGGCAAAGCATAGAACAGAAGTCCACATTTTTTTTTTAGTAAAGGGCTTGATAATAAATATTCTCAGCTCTAAGAGCCATACTACATGTTATAAAAATGAGAAACCAGCCAGAGAATAGGCAACCAGACAAGCACAACTGTATTCCAGAAAAACTTAAAAAAGCAAAAACAAACAAATGAAAAAATAGGAATGAGACTAATTTAGTTTAGAACCCCTGATCTACAGTTTAAAAGATCCAGTTTAAAAAGACAGTTGTCTAGGTCTCCCTCTGTTACACCGGAAATGGTTTTGTATCCACAATGTACATGATTTTGAAATGCTAATGCACACAAGGTCACACATTAAATAACACTGCAATGCAAATGATCTTAATTTCAGCAACAAAAGGAAGTCTTTCCATTTCTACATGATCTTTTTTATGAAGCAATTGTCTTTAAAAGTTTCATTTCTTCATGAGGAGTGGGGTCTACAGAGTTTTCATTTATATTTCACGTCACACAGGAGAATGAGGCCAAGACCAAGAGAAGCCATCACTTCAACTCATGTCACAGTGAGTTATGATTCCATTCTTAATTCCATAGCCGGTGCTCCTACCAAGACAGCATAAGATAGCCAAATAGTTTATATTATTATATAACCCAAATTACAGTGTCATTTAAAAATGGCGAGAGGACATGGGCTGGACTGAATAACTAGACATTTATTTCTCGGCCGAGGAAATTTATTCCAGTCATTAAATTCAGTTCGAGAAGCTATGCAGAGATCAGCTTGCTGAGGTCTTCCGTATCAGTTTTCAGGATCAGAGCCAGGGAAGCCGCATTAGAAGGGAAAGTACCTAAATGCCATCCAGTAACTCAATATCCATGGAGAGGGTCCAAGTTATACGTACCTCATAATGAACTCTAATTTATGGCAAATAATCTTGTACTGAGATTCCATTGGCAGATTTTCTATTGCAGTTTTGCAAGCTGTATAGTCTTAATAGCTACGATGAAATAAAGATTTTGAGAGATAGATGCTGAGAGCAAATGAAAAAAGTTGCACCTAAATTGCCATGTTCCCATGAGAGGAATCATTTTATAATGCATGCTATACTTTCCACTCTCTAACAATTTGCAGTTTTCTTATTTAAAATAAAATGATGTGGTTTGGCAAACCGTGGGAATTTTATCATGAACCACAATAACTTATGAGCAATTATATAAGCACATATACACAGCCTCTGACTAATTTGTCTTTCTGCTTGCTGTCAAATCAATAAATTTTGCATCTTGAATCTGCCTGTAATAATTTTGCTATGGTACCATCACCTGCAGCAATTTATACTGTGCGGTTGTTACTCCCGTTTGTCTCTTAGCTTGTTACCACCCCCCCCCCAAGTCCAATTTTAAGTTCAAGTCAATGAGAAAAAAACCACTAATTTGCTGTTTTGCTTGCTAAAGTAGGCTAGTGGCTTAAGTAGTAAATACTTGCTAACTACATATAATTCAAAGAGATCACTGTCTACCAGAGGGATCATTCCAAATATTTTCATGTGTGGGCCTAGTCACCTAAATGTTTTTCAGATATTCTGTTAATTCCCCTTCTTTAAATTCGGAAGAATTATGTTGATAGATTTTTTTTCTAGTAAAAGAGCACAACAAAAGCCCAGATACATTGTAAGAATTGGATACCAATTCTAAATACATTTTTGGGATCACAGATAAAATTAAAATCAATCAGCATCTTTTTGTGTTTCTCTCCCTCTCTCCTTCCCTCAAGGTGCTCTCTTAGATTTAACATGTGCTTAATTTTAAGTTTCAGATGACTCGTTCTACAGAGAATGAATGGCAGAAGAATAAACTAAATTGAAATATATACATATATTATATGTATGTATATGTATTTGAATGTTTGTGTGTGAGTGTTTATATATACACTTGTACAATTAAATTAGAGAAACTCCCCTAAAGGCACAACCAGTAATTAAAGTATATATCATATATGATTCTAAAACCATTCTAACATTTTTTTTCCTCATGTGTCCCTAAATTATGCAAGTGTCCCTGGATGGGACTTGCACGCATATGCAAACATTGATTATCCTGTATAGTAAACTAATATGAGAGACGACTCCCAGATGACAAGAAAATTTCCACGTCTGTCTACACTCAGCAATGGGATGAATGCAGAGCCAAACGAAGCACTGAAGCAGTAAGCAGAGAATCATACAGAAGAAGCTGGGGATTGCATCATACACTCGTAAATGAACTAGTCAATGAACAAGGGTACATAAGAGTTCTCCAAGTCCTCACAAACAAATTTTCAGTTAAAGGAACAAAAGCGACAGAAGTTGATATAGACTTTCTTTGAACTTCATCTAGCTCAGGGCAAATGTTCAAATCAGTATGGGTCTCAGGCTGGATCACCAGGTCAGGTCCCAACAAATTACATTCTATGAAAGAAACCATTTCATTACAGACAACAACAACAAAAGTATGTTGGCTCCTTAAATCAGTTGTGTGTAATCATTAACTGAGCAGTTGTTGCGCAAGCCATTTAACCCACGTTATTTGTTTCTCTAAGGAAAAATCCAAGGCTTGGGATCCATGAACTTTCAGGTCTGTTTCAATTCAGAGTGCTTGAGTTTGTGAGGGGGATACAAAAATCACCTGTTCTGTGATACCGGAAGAAGCAGATGTCAGTGCTACTGGAGAAAGCTTGTAAAAAATAAAGCAAACAGCTACTGCTGTAGAGTGGAGGGAGGCATTCAATCAAAGTATGTTACATTCTAAGTGAGATGTAAAATTTCCATGTCCTAATAATTATTTGTGTGGAAATCAAAGTTCTTCCAGAAGGAATGCTTGTAATTTATGCCGATTTCTCCCAGCTTGGCACTGATAAGTTTATTCCTGAACCAAAAGAGAGTTATGGGGTAGATTTTGTAAGGGTTGCTATGGTTAACATATGATTGGTTACACAAGAGATTATGTGTTGGAATCTTGATCTCCAGTACTGCAATACTGAAGATGGTGGGACCTTTAAGAGGTGGTACCTAGTAGGAGATGGTTAAGTCATTGTAGATGTTACTCAAGGAAGACATTGATACAGCTTTCACAGCATCCTTGTTAGTTTTCAGGGGTCTCTTGTTATTTCTTATGAATGCGTTCTTTCTAGAGAGTAGGACTGGGACCCCAGTTGCAGGCTTCCTGTCTCAGTGTGATTCTCCTTCTCATACATATTTGCATTATGCCGAGTATGATGCGATGTAGCCAGGAAGGTCTTTGTAAGAGCTGGTACTATGCTTTTAGCATTTCCACCTTTTGAATCTCTAAGCTAAACAAGATTCCTCTCTTTAAAATTTAAATGCCCCGACTTCAGATATTTAATTCCAGCAATAGAAAAACCACGGGGGGAAGACTTCCCTTTCATTCTCGTTTTTGGTAGCAAAGAAGGAGAGGAAACCTTTTAATGTCTTCAGGGGGAGACTGGGATTTCTCATTTGTTTGATTTCTCAATCTGAAAGGAAATGAAGTTATCACTTGACATTTGTCCCTCCTCCACCATGGACCATTATAATCAAAACTCCTCACCCACCTCTAGGCTATAAAGAAATGAAAAAAAAATACTTCTTACTGACAAGCTGGAAATGTCTAGTCTATCTCTTGTTACAGCTTGGGTGAGTTGCTTAATGATGTATGTGAGAGCTTGTTTCCTTTATCTTTAAGACCATAATAAAATCATATCCACTTCATGGAACTATAAAAAGGCTTAAAAATGATAATGTGCATAAGGCAACAGATAATGCCCAACCTGAAATATAAATAAACATCATGTATAGACTCCCTATTCTATAGCCACTAGCCTCAAGGACTAGTTGTAGTGAAGGTTATTGGGAGCTCTTTGCAGGTAGCCAAGAGATAGTATAGCACTTAGTATATGCTTACTTCTCAGTCCTCTAAGTGCTATACTATCTCTTGGCTACCTGCAAAGAGCTCCCAATAGATCCGTCATCTGGCGAAGGACGGCGATACAGACGGAGTCCCACATTGGAGCACCGGACTGAGCCCACCAAGGTCCAAATGAGGAGCAGAAGGAGGAAGAACATGAAAAAGAAAACCAGGACTGCGAGGGATGCTATCACCCACTGATACAAGGGAACGGATCTAATGAGAGTTTACCAAGGCCAGTTGGACTGGGACTTAACGAGGATGTGATCTAACCAGATTCTCGGAATTTGGCCGGATTCTCTGAATGTGGCTGGCCCGAAGTCTTTCTGAAAAGCCATTGACTATGATACTGGGACTTGTTTCCTCTGTATATACTGGATTTTGGGGATCCAGTCTGTTTGGATAGTCACCTGCCTGGACCTGGAGGGAGGGGGGAGGAGCTTGGACTTCCCACAGGACAGTAAACCCTGACTGCCCTAAGGGACGAAGAGGGAGGAGGAGAGGGAGTGGGGGGAATGGGAGGGTGTTGGGAAGAGGGGCGGAAATGGAAACTTTTATAATTTAATAAAATTTACTCTAAAAACAAACAAACAAAAAAAAGAAGTAAGATGATGAGCTCAGTATGGTACAGAAAGACAACATTGAAAGAGCAAGACCTCCTTTAGTCAGAGTGAAATTATTCACACTGCTTGGCACAGCAAGTTTATAGAAGAGATGGAACCAGGTCCCATCTCACATGGCTTTCAGTTTAAAACTTTGTGTCAAAGTTTATTCAGGAATTCAAGCTTATTCCTGAAAAAAATACTAACACCTATTTTATTATGTAGCCCAAACCAGGTAGCCACATAGTCCCAGGAAGACATGGGGGTGGTCTTGACTGGCAAGATAATGATGGAGAAGATGATGGGATGTATTGTTTTTCAAAACCTGAGGTGATGGTTTAGCTGTAACATATAGGAAATAGATATACTAAGAATGACACTATGGTGGTACACACTTAATCTCAGCCCAGTGGAGGCTGACTGCTGTTGTTCAAACAGAAGTCCACTATAAACATAAAGGAAATAATGTCAGCACTTGGCATTTGTCCTGACTTCACCGTGAACCTTTTTAGCCAATGCTTCTCACAAACTTCTAGGCTAGAAAAAAATGGTGGAGAGCTCGTAGCCAGTGTTAGTACCTTAGTGGGACCGTGTTTCAGGAATTAAAAAAAAATAAAGAAATCAGTAAAATGTAAAAATAAACAAAAATTACTGATTCTTAAATTCTGTGACTGAACCAAAATGAACAGAGTCACCATTTTAGGGAAGAAAGGAAAGAGCAATGAGTTGATGCGGGAAAAGACAGAATTGAAAGTTCAGTTTTGGACATGTGGAGATTGAGAAGTACTTCTGATAACCATGCCTTGACTATAAAGGTGAGGCTCTAAAG
Organism: Myodes glareolus; assembly: GCF_982192425.1. Lineage (NCBI taxonomy): Eukaryota > Metazoa > Chordata > Mammalia > Rodentia > Cricetidae > Myodes > Myodes glareolus. The sequence continues at coordinate 50,564,159 of NC_142053.1, forward strand.
ATGTTTAAAAGGCTTTAATTGTAGATGAAGCTTTTCCTCCAAGTCTCCATGACATGTTTTTCTTTGCAAAACAACTTGGTGCTAGCCTCTAAGGAATCCACATTCTCCCATCTGAAACAAAACCTGCTTTTCAAGCCAGAAGCTACAATTCACTCTCCTTAAAGATGAAGAAAGACAGCCTAAAGTAGTTCATAGAAGAACTTCTGTTCGAACAATAACAATCACAATTTCTGCCGCCTGCTCTCTAAATGCTGAATTGCTTTCTCTTTTGATGTTCCATACTAAATGATATTCTTTGGATAAGGGAGTTTCAGATTTACAGATAAAGATTTAGGGTATCAGTCCACATATTTTCCTATATTCTAGTTTGCGCAATCTTTTGCCTTCATTTTCATACCAAAGAAAGCAGCATCTCATTCCCAACACCCACAAAATGATTAGACCACTGTGGGCATTTAAAACAAGTATAATGATTCTGTAGGCTCCCTAGCAACAGATGACTTATTAAGTCTGTCTTTAAGAGATAGGCTGAGCCGATCGTTGTCCTACTCAGATACAGTAACTGGAAACTGGCAAAGAGAGCCTAATAATTTGTGGAAGCTGAGATAAAAGAAAACAGTGCACGTAAGACTGGAACTTTGTGAGCCATTTGAACCCATGGGTCATACAAGTAAGCCAGCAATAGAAACAGAAGAATACTATAAATATGTGGAGAAATACAGGAGGTTATAGGGTAGGGAATGTGTGCCTTCTGCTAAGCAGATCCCAAATCAGTGTAATTTCTAACTGCATTCTAAATACTGTCCTTATCCCCACAGAGAAGTGTACCTCTAGCCCCTCATCAGAGAAGCTTCTTTTTGAAGTAGTTTGTTACAGAAAGCATAACTGATCAAAATGCAGAGAAGAACTGATTGTGGAGTACCCAGCTTCAACTGATACATCTGCAACACAGCCCCTGCACCTAAGGCTCAGGACCACCACAGAAATGAAGGTAAAAATATTACAGGAGGGTGGGGGGGCTGTTGGAAGGGGAGAGGGTTAGAGAGAAGGGAGTAGGGGAGGAATGGGGAAAGATCGGGGGACTGTGATGGGGGGGAGGGAGGAAGGATGGATATGGGATCAGGGAAGTATATACGTCAACTAAGGGAGTCATTTTAGGGTTTACAAGAGACTTGATTATAAAGGGGATCCCAGGTCCAAGGAGAGATCCCCAGATTGTTCTCTGGACAGAGGAGAGGGTGCCTGAACCGGCCTTGGCCCACAACCATACTGATGAATATTTTGCATATCACTATAGAACCCTCATCTCCGATGGATGGAGATGGAGGCGGAGACCCACGTTGGAACACTGGATCTAGCTCCCTAAGTCCAAATGAGAGGCAGAAGGAAAGAGAACGTGAGCAAAGAAGGCAAGAGCAGAGGGAACCTTCATCCGACGATGGATGGCGATACAGACGGAGACCCACATTGGAGCACTGGACTGAGCCCCCCAAGGTCCAAATGAGGAGCAGAAGGCGGAAGAACATGAAAAAAGAAATCAGGACGGCGAGGGATGCGAGCACCCACTGATACAAGGGGACTGATATAATGAGAGTTTACCAAGGCCAGTTGGACTGGGACTGAACGAGGACGCGATCCAACCAGATTCTCTGGAGGAGGCTGGATTCTCTGAATGTGGCTGGCCCGGAGTCTTTCTAAAAAGCCATTGACAATGACACTGGGACTTGCTTCCTCTGCATATACTGGATTTTGGCGATCCAGTCTGTTTGGATGCTCACCTTCCCTGGACCTGGAGGGAGGGGGGAGGAACTTGAACTTCCCACAGGGCAGGAAACCCTGACTGCTCTTAGGGCTGGAGAGGGAGGAGGAGAGGGAGTGGGGGGAGTGGGAAGGTATTGGGAGGAGGGGCAGAAATGGAAACTTTTATAATTTAATAAAAGAAAAAAAAAGAAAAAAAGAAGAAAGTAAACAACAACAACAAAAAATATTACAGGAACCAGAGGACCAATATGTCTACTTAGAGATTGTATCTTCTATTATGACAGGAAAACTACTCCCAGAAAATCTTGACAACATGTTTGCCTAAATGAAACCTGAAAAATGATATCACCAAATGATATGCCAATGTGCATGGGGCAAATTTCACAGAGCCCCACTCCTAGATGAAGAACTACAGTCGACTACTAATGGCTGCTGAGAACCTTAAGAACATATACACATGAGCAACACTAAATACACTAAGCACGCTGTACTTTTATGTTTATGAATATGTGTACATGTAGCAAAAATAACTAAAGAAAAATCATCAAGTCACGTGGTTTTCTACCTAGGAATTTAAATAATCTAGCTCATTTATTTGAAAGTATGACCTTAACTATAATTTTTCAATCTGTCTTTCTTAAATCAGAGTCTATTTTTATTAATTTATTTATCTATTCTTCCAATAATAGCAGTACCTCTTCCTTACCATGTGTTTGCTTGATAGCACATACTCAGACCCCTACTTTTGTTTTATGTCATCTTTTTAATTCACTTGACACTGTAGATTAAGAAACTATTCTTCATGAAAATGCAATAATGAATAAATATCATATCTTTATTATCTGTACAATATATAATACCAAGAATGATCCTCATGAACATTATAAATTTAATAATAATAACAATGATAATAATGCATCAAGTTGATATAATTGATCATTGATAAAGTGACTTATCAAATAATCAAACAAATCATTGATTAAAATAAATGCAACTCTTTTTTTAGAGGGAGCTAAAACTTCAATATAGTACTATTTGGGGCATTTCTGTTCCTTTCTTGTCATTTTGCTGTGAGCTTAAAACTTCTATAACACAGATAAACTTTGAAAATTGCTGTGATTTTTATTGAGACTACAGTCCCTAAAATGCCCAAATTGTGGCAGGCATAAGTAACCTTAATTTCTGATGTCTTTTCTGTCCCTCATTTTTGTTCTATGGGATCCAATTATGCTGAGCTCTAACCTAGATTTGTGGAAGTTGCTGCAATGCCCATGTTGTGCACTTTCAAAACACATTTTTTCCATTTGAATCCCACAGTGTTGCCTAGATAAAAGGTTAACACTATTTTATAAACAGGAAAAGCAGATCCAGTAAGTCCTCATAACACTTAAGGGGCAGACTGGGCATTAGAATGCAGGGCTCTAAAACAACTGATAATTTCTTACAATTTTTTTTGTCTAATGAGTATTACTGTCAAGTACATTTATGCTTACCAATTTTAAAAAAACATTTAAATGTATAAGAAGTTGGCAACAGTATATGAGAGAAAGGCAATTGGGAAAAAGAAACTCAAAATCAAATAAACACTTTGTTTGTAGATATATTCATTCCTCTGAATGCTTCAGAATTTTATAATAATAAAACAAGCTGTATTTCCAGGTAGCATTAAATGTCTGCAGAGATGAAAAGCCATATAGTACTTTTGAATTTAAAAAATTGAAAATGCAAAGAAACAAACCGAAGTTAAACAGTTAGTTACAAAATCAAACAACAAAAATCTGTCATTTGTGCAAATGTATTCACTTTCTGGAGTGTTGCTAAAGTGTTCAAATGGAGTTAAAGCTGCATTTGCTATGAAGTAGAGAGCTGACACCATAACCAGGAATCTTAGAATAAAGTCAACCAGCATCTACCAAGAGGCTGCTGAGACACAAACTATGTGACCTAATTCAGTAAACAGTAGTGGACAGTGAAAAGGGAACCGGGGTGGGGGCAAAAAGAAGCTCTGAGTCTTGGAATAACTAAGGCTCAAGTGTAGTAAAATACTTAGGCTGTGATCTTGCCCATTATAATAATGGGCAGAGAAGCGAGTCAGTAGATGAAGTACCCAAGCACGTTGAGAAAATGAAGGGAAACAAGCAGGGAAAGTAATTGACAAGAAAGGCTACAGGCCTAGAAGTAGACTGTATGGAATGGCTAGCTACAAATAAGGCAAGCTTTCAGCACTCAAGAGGCTCCTGATATTTCTTATGGTAGAAGCAAAATGCCATCAAATTAACGGTAAATTAGTAGAAAGCATGCTGCTTATGTTAAGTTCCTGCTAAGTCCAGAGTTAATAGGTCCTTTCCCTGGCACAGCATGCAAAGTCACTGCCAGTTGGAGTGGGCTTTCAATTAACTCTCTGCCTTTCCATTATAGACAAGGTGCCATGCGCCTAGTGCTCCTTTGGAACAAGACCTCTTAGAAGAAGCAGCACTACAGCTCTAAGAAAGAGAATATTTCAATAGACACTGCCCAGGTCATCTGTTCTCTAGTTTTCCCACTTCCCTCCCTTACCACCTGCAAATTCAGCCCCCCACCCCCACCCCATGGAACCTGGTCAAATCCCTTTCCATGATGCTTTCACATCTGCATCCTCCTCATCAGCTCTGTTCTCAGTGCCTTCCTATTAAAAGCCATCATTAACTCACATCTGAACTCCATTACAACCTCCTCACCAGGCCTCCTCTCTCCAATATCTCCTCCCACTAATCCACCCTACACGCAGCAGCTGCCAGATTCTTCTTTCTGAAATGCAGTTGTCATCATGTCTCTACCCATTTCCTATACCACACATTTGAAATGCCTTTGCCTGGTGTTCATGGAATCTTACAATCAGAATCCAGACTGGAGTTCTAGCCTAATTTTCACACAATGATATTCAGATTTAGCCAAGTCTAGTCATTGTTCTCAAGCTTATTTTACATTTCTTTCTCAAACTTCAGTTCACACAGTTTTCTCCAATCCTAAGTACTGTCCTCAGCCCTCTTTTTTTTTTTTTAATTCCATCTCCTTTGAAAAGCTTTCCCTGATTGCTCCAACCAACAATGAGTGTTTGCTCCTCTGACATCAGACTACTCTAGTTCCATTTATTTTTAACTCTGTTCTGGGGATTTTCCTCCTCCCTTCTCTCAGCAGAACAGGTGATAAGGATATGAAATGGAAAAAGACAGTAGGGGGTAAGCACCATAGAAACCAAGAGACCTGCTAGAAGGTTATTATACTCTTACAAGCAAGAGCTAATGAGGCTTGGAAAATATTCAGACCTTGGGAATACAAAAGAATTAATGGATGACATACATTACAGAGAATGAATGCATCAACAGGACTAGATGATTGACGAGATACGGGAATCAGAAAGATGAATAACAAATGAGTGGGAAGTTTTGAGACTGAATCACACTATTAAAATTAAAAGGTGGCATCAGATTGGATTGGTAAAGAGAATGACAGGTTTGTTCTTAGCCTAAGTGAGCTCATGACAGGATAGAGCAGGTGGCTTGAGAGAAAAGACTTTATAAAAATCATCAGAGCTGGTGATACAGTCTGACAACAGGCTACTGGAGTTGTTCCCTAGAGTCATGACTATAAATTCACATACCAAGGAAAAGAAGGAACTGGCCTGCAATCTCAGCTACTTGAAAGGCTGAGGCAGGAGGATTACAATTTTAAGGCCTAACTGGGCTACAGAGTAAGTTCAAGGCAAGACTGAGCAACTTAGTGAGATTCTGTTAAAACTTGAGAAGTTAAAAGAGTGTTCAGCATGTAGCTCTGAAGCAGAACACGTTCTACATGAAACCCTGGGTCCAATGTACAGTACAGAGAACAAGACGAAAGGAGAAAGGGGGCAGTGAATTGCAGTGGGAGAAAAAGAGAATGAGAGAGAAGTAGAGCAGAGGAGAGAGAGAGAGAGAGAGAGAGAGAGAGAGGGAGGGAGGGAGGGAGGGAGGGAGGGAGGGAGGGAGGGAGGGAGGGAGGGAGAACAAGAGAGCCAAGGGAGGGGCAAAAGAAAGGACTATGGGCATGTAGTAAGTAGAGAGTTTGAACATCAAGCACACAAAAACTCAAAAAATCCAATTCTCATCATTTGTGAGTAAAACCTATCTTCACAAGAAGCAGAATGTTTTAAGAGATAAGGCAATGAGAACAATAAATGTTGATCTCTTGGTAGGAGACAAAAAATGAGATGGGGAGAGGAAGAGATGGTTGAGTGGATAATAATGTTTGTTACACAATTATGAGGATCATAAGTTCTGATCCCAGTACCCATATAATGCGCCAAGAGTCCATGCATGCTTGTAGGAGAGTGGAGAAAGAAGACTTGCATCTGCTTCAGGTCCTGCGATCGAGTTTAAAATGTTGGCCCCAGATTCAGAGAGAGTCCTGTCTCAAAGAAACAGGGGAAAAAGTGATAAATAAGGACACATAACAGCCTCTTCAAGCTATACTTGAAGTCATGGCATGCCTACTCCTTACATGTACAATACATTTTAAAAAGGAAACAGAAATCACAGATCATGGAAGAACAAAATAGCAGGTTTTATGTAATTGAGTTCTACTGTGCCATATGGTGACTTGGTAAGATGTGTTTTTGAGTGACTAAGAATGTCAGTCCTCCTGAGTCTATATTTCAGGCCACTTTGAACATATTAAAGATTTATGTAAGGTACCCTTCATTCCTGTCATATATGATGCTTTCTGTGCTTTTCAATAAAAGAGAGAGAGAAAAGCCTTTTGTTGAGGACACACAGGGCCAGGGAAAGACAGATTCAAAAGACAGTCTTTACTATGTTGATCCTACCTATCCAAGAGCATGGGAGATCTTTCCTTTTTCTAGTATCTTCTTCAATTTCTTTCTTCAAAGACTAAAGTTATTGTCAAATAGGTCTTTCACTTCTTTGGTTAGTGTTACCCCAAGATATTTTATGTTATTTGTGGCTATTGTGAAAGGTGATGTTTATCTGATTTCCCTCTCAGCTTCTTTATCCTTTGTGTATAGGAGGGTAACTGATTTTTTTGAGTTGATCTTGTATCCTGCCACATCACTGAAGGTATTTATCAGCTGTAGGAATTATCTGATAGAGTTTTAGGAGTAACATATATACTATACTATTATCTGCAAATGGTGAAAGTTTAAATTCTTCCTTTCCAATATGAAACACCCTGATCTCCTTTTGTTGTCTTATTGCTGTTGCCAAAACTTCAAGAACTATGTTGAAGAGCTATAAAGAGAGTAGACAGCCTTGTCTTGTTCCCGATTTTAGTGGAATTGATTTGATTTCCTCTCCATTTAATTTGATGTTGGCTGTCGACTTGCTGTATATTGCTTTTATTATATTTAGATATGTCCCTTCTCTCCCTGATCTCTCCAGGCCCTTTATCATGAAGGGGTGTTTGATTTTGTCAAATGCTTTTTCAGTATCTAATGAAATGGTCATGCTGTTTTATTCTTTCAGTTTATTTATATGGCAGATTATATTGATAGATTTTCGTATGTTGAACCAGCCCTGCATCTCTGGGATGAAGCTTGCTTGATTATGATGAATGATTTTTTTATGTGTTCTAGGATTTGGTTTGCCAGTATTTTATTGAAAATTTTTGCATCCATGTTCATGAGTGAGATTGGTCTGTAATTCTCTTTCTTGGGAGAGTCTTTGTGTGGTTATGGTATCAGGGTAACTGTAGCCTCATAAAAAGAGTTTGGCAGTGTTCTTTCTGTTTTTATTATGTGAAACACTTTGAGGAATATAGATATTAGCTCTTCTTGGATGTTCTGGTAGAATTCTGCACTAAAACCATCCGGCCCTGGGCTTCTTTTCGTTGGGAGGTTTTTGATGAGAGCTACTATTTCCTAATTTAAATAGGTATATTTAAATTATGCACCTGATCTTGATTTAATTTTGGTATATGGTATCGATCTAAAACACTGCCTATTTCTTTTACATTTTCCAATTTTGTGGAGTACAGGTTTTTGATTCTCTGAATTTCCTCAATGTATGTTGTTATGTCCCCCTTTTCATTTCTGATTTTGTTAATTTGGATGCTTTCTCTTGGTGTAGGAGGTCATTCTGTATTTGTGTTGCTTTCATTGGTTCTTAAAGAAACTGCCTTGGCCTAGTTGATAGGGCAGTTCTCAGGTAGGTGGGAAAGACAGAACAGAATTCTGGAAAGAAGGGCAGAGTGGCAGACTCCGTGAAGCTCCAGCCCAAGACGGATGTAAGTTAGAATCTTTCCTAGTTAGCCACAACCTTGTGGTGCTACACAGATTATTAGAAATGGGTTAGATCAAGATGTGTTAGCTAATGGGCCAGGCAGTGTTTTAATTAATACAATTTCTGTGTGGTTATTTTGGGGATTAAGCTAGCCAGGCAACGGGATGCGGCCCGCACCTCTTACTACACTCTCTCTGCCTCTTGGTTAGTTTGGATAAGAGTTTGTCTATCTTGTTGATTTTCTCAAAGAATCAGGTCTTTGTTTCATTGATTCTAAAGATTCAATGCAAACCCCATCAAAATACCAATGCACTACTTCACAGACCTTGAAAGAACTATAATCAACTTCATATAGAAAAACAAAAAACCCAAGAGAGCCAAAACAATCCTGTGCAATAAAGGAACTTCCGGAGTGATCACCATCCCTGACATCAAGCTCTATTACAGAGCTACAGTAATGAAAACAGCTTGATATTGGCTTAAAAACAGAGATGTTGACCAATGGGATTGAATTGAAGACCCGAATATCAATCCACACACCTATGAACACCTGATTTTTGACAAAAAAGCTAAAATTATACAATAGAAAAAGAAGGTATCTTCAATAAATGGTGCTGGCAAAACTGGATGCCAACATGTAGAAGAACGAAAATAGATCCAAATCTATAGCCACACAAAAAAACTCACATCCAAATGAATTAAAGACCTCATTATAATACCAACCACATTGAACCTGATAGAAGAGAAAGGGCGAAGCAGTCTTCAATGCATGGGCATAGGAGATCACTTCCTAAATATAACCCTAGCAGCACAGACAATAAGAGCAACAATAAATAAATGAGACCCTCTGAAACTGAGAAGCATCTGTAAAGCAAAGGACAGTCACTAAGACAAAAAGGCACCCTACTGAATGGGAAAAGATCCTCATCAACCTCACATAAGATAAAGGACTAATCTCCAAAATATATACAGTATTCAAGAAATTAGACATTAAAATTCTCAATAAGCCAATTAAAAATGAGGTTCAGAACTGAACTGAGAATTTTCAACAAAAGAATCTCAAATGGCCAAAAGATACTTACGGAAATGTTCAACATCCTTAGCCATCAGGGAAATGCAAATCAAAACAACTCTGAGATACCATCTTACACCTATAAGAATGGCTAAGACCAAAAACACCAATGATAGTTTATGCTGGAGAGGATGTAGAGTAAGGAGAACACTCATCCATTGCTGTTGGGAATGCAAACTTGTACCACCACTTTGAAAATCAGCATGGGAGTTTCTCAGAAAATTGGGAATCAACTTACCTCAGGATCTAGCAATACCACTCTTGGGCATATATTCAAAGGATGCTCAATCATACTACAAAAGCATTTGTTCAACTATGTTCATAGGAGCATGATAGGGGAGTTCAGCCAATCATATTCTGTTCGTGGGGTGTGTCGCCCTTAGGCAAAAGTTTATCTATAAACCTGGCCAGTGCGCTTCCCCTATCCCTCTCTCACCTGGCTCCTGCATCCGGACGGATCGTTGGGATTCTGGTGTAAGTCTTCCTTCTGTCAATTAAAGCTGTATATTTTGTATTAAGCTAGTCTGGCAGATCTTTTATTACCGATCGCAACACACCCCATCATCAGCATTATTTGTAATAGCCAGAACCTGGAAACAACCTAGATGGCCCTAAACTGAAGAATGGATAACGAAAATGTGATCCATTTATGTATTAGAGTACTAAGCAGCGATAAAAAAAAAACCAGTGACATCTTGAATTTTGCATGCAAATGGATGGAATTAACAAACATTATCCTGAGTGAGGTAACCCAGATCCAAAAAGATCAATACGGTATGTACTCACTGATAAGTGAACAGTAGCTATAAAAAGGACATTGAGCCTATAGTTCATGATCCTAGAGAAGCTAATTAATAAGATGAACCCAAAGAAAAACATATACAGACCCACCTAGATATTGGAAACAGACAAGGTTGCCTGACAAAATTGGGAATATGGGGGCAGGGTGTAGAAGAAAAGATAGAAGGGGAAGAGGATGGGAGAAAGGGAGGGTTGAGGAGAACTTGAGGGAAAGGGATAGTCAAGATGGAGGAAGGACAGATATGAGAGCAAAGAAAGAGATATCTTGATTGAGGGAGCCATTATGGGGTTAGCAAGAAACCTGGTTCTAGAAAAATTCCCATGAATCCACAAGGATGACCCCAGGTAAGACCCTAAGCAATAGAGGAGAGGATGCCTGAACTGGCCTTGTCCTGTAGTCAGACTGATGGTTATCTTAAATATTGCCATAGAACCTTTGTCCAACAACAGATAGAAACAGAGGCAGAGAACCACACTGGAGCACTAGACTGAGCTCCCAAGGTCCAGTTGAAGAGTGTAAGGAATGAGAATATGATCAAAGAAGTCAAGACCATGAAGGGTTCATCCATTGAAACAGTTTATCTGAGCTAATGGGAGATCACCAACTCCAGTTGGACATTGAAAGAACAAGCATAGAACCAAACTAGTCCCTCTGAATGTGGTTGACAGTTGCATGGCTGGGGCAGACTGAGGGACCACTGGCAGTGGCACCAGGATTTATCCCTACTGCATGTACTGGCTTTTCGTGAACCTATTTTCTTTGGATATATACCTTGCTCAGCCTAGATATATAAGGGAGCAATATGCCTTACTCTCTCTAAGGAATGGAGGAGGTGGGGTGGGAGGGTATGTGGAGGGCATGGGAGGAGGAGAGGGATTGGGAACCTGGATTGGTATTTTTTAAAATAAAATCTAATAAATTAAAAAAAAGCTTAAAGAAGGATAGTCTTTAGGTAGAAACAGATTTGAACTCATACAAAAGACAAAATAGGGACAATTTGAAGAAACAGAGAGAGCAAAGTAGAGAATTCAAATCTGGACTCACTCGATTTAATGAGGCAAACTGAAAGTGCTTTGATTTCTTAATGCAACATTGACACATTACTGGTGACTATGCATTCATTACTGCATTCATTACTGCATTCAAACTGATGTAAATGATTCCGTCTATTTTGTTCTGCTGTAACAAACATCACAGACTGTAATTGACACCGAATAGTTCTGGAGTCTAGGAAACCAAAGAGCATGTAATCAACAAGGTTTTATTTTCTGTAACATTCTATGGCAGAAGGTCAGGGAAACATCAAGGAAGACACACAAAATTGGTCAAATACATCCTTTTATAAAGAATCCACTAACAAGATTGATCCATTCATCACTTAAAGATCCTACCTCTTAACTTTGTCAATGCAATTAAATTCAATGTGAGCTTGGGAGGAGACACTACAGTCAAATCACTGCACCAATTCTATTTGTGAGAGTCAAGAATTTGAAAGTTTTATGTCTAGACCAGTAGTTCTCAACCTTCCTAATGTTGTGACCCTTTAATGCAGTTTCTCATGCTGTGGTAATCCCCAACCATAAAATTATTTTCATTGCCACTTCATAAATATAATTTTGCTACTATTATCATTATGTACATATCCGATATACAGGATATCTGATATATGACGCCCAAATGGTCTCGACCCACCACTTGAGAACCACTGATCTAAATTAATTCCCCTTGAAGATGGCCTGTGGAAACCATCTTTTAATTGTCAGGATTTTGTGTCTAATCTCCAATATGTACAATGATTCAAATGAATGACATAGCACATGAAATATGCCATTTAATTTGATTAGAGAATTAAATATACAACAAAAGAAGTAGTTTATGTTATGCTGTGGCTCCCTGGAATAATACACTAATAATAATAAATGATTCATGTTATTTTTTATGGCCCATGGAGTACAGTGAACTATATATATAGAAAGAAAGTCCAAGAAGTGAAAATTCTATCTTTACAAGATGAATTGTTGGTACTCATAATGAGAACTATATACCTGAAAAATAATTTTTGTAGTGGTAAATTTTTCATGTAATAATATTCTTTATTATTGTGTTAAAATAACTTAGGCATTGGACTCAAGCTCTGTTGCCTTCTTCTCCTTCTTGCTCTCACCCCAAGGAGTCAATAAAACAGAAGTGAGGTTCTCATTCCAGCTGAATTCTCTCTTGTCTACTATGATAAATGTGTAGATCTTTAAAATACCTTATACATTGTAAGATGATCTTCTCTTGCTGTCTCCTTTCTATAATAAAAATATGAATTAGTCAGATCACAATTAAAAGAACTCTCGTGTTATGCCATAACTTGAATGTATCTCAAAAAATTAAAAATAGAAATGGCATAGGACCGAATTACACTGATCATGGGTACATACCAAAGAATTCCATGTCAACACTCACAGATACACTTGCATATCCATGTTCTTTGCTACACTATTCATAATATAATCTAGAGAATCAGTTAGATAGCCATTTCTAAATGAATACTGTACAATGGGGTTCTGTTCAGCCATAAAAAGGAAATTATGTCTTTTGCCAGAAAATAGAGAGATCTGGAAGTCATCATGTTAAGCAAATAAGCCAGTCTCACAAAGATAAATATCATGTTTTATGTTGTATGTTGTACTTATTGGTATAAAATATGTGAATGAGAAAGAAATATAATTAGGGATATGAAGGAAAAGGGGAGAGCAATGAAGAGGGAGGGATGGGGAAAGATGATAGAGAGAATGAAAAGGATCAGAACATTATTCTGGCATCTCCTCAGATCCTATAAATATATTGCCTCTTACAAAACATTATATGATAAGAAATATGAAGGTTGTAGGAAGACAAAAGTCTTATTTTAATTTCACTGAAACTACTTACAAAGGCCAAAATCTCAGTGCAAGTTACCTCAGTTTCCTAAACAGACACTTCCTTCTATTATCCCAGACATTGTTCACTAATAGTCCAGGGACTTGGGGTGCTGTATATGGTTTGACAATAAAGTTGCTCAGGGATACTGCAAGAATTCTCATCATTATCGAAAAACGTACTTCAACTTAATTTTAACCTTCCATCAAGACAGAAAGTAGACATAAGTTAGAATGGTTTTATAACAACTCTAAAATGTAAAGTAAACTTGGTAACGGTAATAAATATGTGGTTGAACCAATCCCTTTAGAAATATATTTGCTTTGTTCCTGATTTCAGTGGGATCGCTTTGAGTTTCTTTCCATTTAGTTTGATCCTGGCTGGTGGTTTGCTGTATATTGCCTTTATTATGATTAGGTATGTTCCTTGTATCCCTGCTCTCTCCAAGACTTTTATCATGAAAGGGTATTGAATTTTGTTGAAGGTTTTTTCAGCATCTAATGAGATGATCATGTTTTTTTTTCCTTTAAATTAGTTTAAATGGTGGATTACATTGATAGATTTTCATATGTTGAACCGTTCCTGCATCTCTGGAATGAAGCCTACTTGCTCATGGTAGATGATTTTTTTTCTGATGTGTTCTTGAATTCAGTTTGCTAGTATTTTATAATTTTTACACTAGTGTTCATGAGTGGGACTGGTCTGTAATTCCCTTTCTTAGTAGTGTCTTTTTGTGGTTTCGGTATTAGGGTAACTGTAGTCTTGCAAAAAGACTTTGGCAATATTCCTTCTATGTCTATTGTGTGGAACAATTTGAGGAGTATTGGTATTAGTTTTTCTTTGAAAACATTCTGGAATTTGGCGCTGAACCATCTGGTCCTGGGCCTTTTTTGGTTGGGAGAATTTTTATGTCTGTTTCCATTTCCTTACTGGTTATAGGTCTATTTAATTTGCTTATCTGGTCTTGATTTAATTTTGGTAAGTGATATTTATCCAGAAAATTGTCTGTTTCCTTTAAGTTTTCTAATTTTGTGGAGTACAGGATATTGAAGGATACTGATGATCCTCTGGATTTCCTCTGTGTCTGTTGTTACATTCCCCCTTTCCTTTCTGATTTTGTTAATTTGGATATTCTCTTTCTGCCTTTTGATTAGTTTGGATAAAAGTTTGTCTATTTTTCTGATTTTCTTAAGAACCAACTCTTTGTCTCATTGAGCCTTTGTATTGTTTTCTTTGTTTCTATTTTCTTGATTTCAGCTCTCAATTTGATTATTTCCTGTTGTCTAGTGCTCCTGGGTGAGTTTGCTTCTGTTGGTTCTAGAGCGATCAGGTGTTATGTTAACTCACTAGTGTGGTATTTTCTATCCATATCTATTCAATACAGCACTTGAAATTCTAGCTAGAGCAATAAGACTACAAAAGGAGTTCAAGGGAATACAATTGGAAAAGAAGAGGTGAAACTTCCATTATTTTGCTGTTGATATGATAGTTTACGTAAGTGACCCCAGAAACTTTTCTAGGGAACTCGTACAACTCAAAAACATCTTTGATAATTTAGAAGGACACAAGATTAACTAAAAAAAAATCAGTAGCCCTCCTTAATACAGATAACAAACAGGCTGAGAAAGGAATCAGAGTCCTCACCCTTTACAATAACCAGAAATTACATAAGATATCTTGGGGTAATTCTAACCTAACTAGTGTGAGACATGTATGACAAGAACTTTAAATCACTGAAGAAAGAAATTGAAGAAGACACCAGAAAATGAAAAGATCTCCCATGCTCCTGGATAAGTAGTATTAACATAGTAAAAATGCCAATCTACAGAATCAATGCAATGCCCATTAAATCCAACAAAATTCTTCACAGACCTTGAAAGAACAATACTCAACTTCATGTGGGAAAACAAAAGCAAAACCAAAAAATCCCAGCATAGTCAAAACAATCATATACAGTAAAGGAACTTCTGGACGCATCACCATCCCTGACTTTAAACTCTGTTATATAGCTACAGTAATAAAAACAGGCTGCTATTGGCATAAAAAACAGACAGGAGAACCACTGGAACTGAATCGAAGACCCTAATATCAATCCACACACCTACGAACACTTAATTTTTGAGATTCTGTCTTGATGGAAGGTTATTTAAGTTGAAGTAAGTTTTTCTATAATGAAGAGAATTCTTGCAGTATCCCTGAGCAACTTTATTGTTACACCATATATAGCACCCCAAGCTAAAAATATAAAATGGAAAAAAAGAAAGCATATTCAACAAATCGTGCTGGCTTAACTGGATATCAACATGTAGAATAATCCAAATAGATCCATATCTATAGCCATGCACAAAACTTAAGTCTCAATGGATCAAAACCATAAAACCAACCACACTGAACCTCATAGAAGAGAAAGTGGGAAGTACACTTGAACACATTGGCACAAGAGACCACTACCTAAATATAAACCCCAGCAGCACAGACACTGAGATAAACAGTTAATAAATGAGACCTTCTGAAACTGAGAAACTTCTGTAAAGTAAAGGGCATGGTCAAATGGGCAAAATGACAGAATGGGAAAAGTTCTTCACCAACCCCATATCGTACAGAGGACTGATCTCCAAAATATACAACGAACTCAAGTAATTAGTCATCAAAAACATAAATAATCCAATAAAAATGGGGTGCAGATGGAAACAGAAAACTCTCAACAGAGGAATCTAAAATGGCTGAAAGACACTTAAAGAAATGTTCAATAAAGCTAAATAAGAAGGTGAACCTACAGAAAAACATATAGTTATCCTCCTGGGTATTGGAAGTTGACAAAATTGCTGGGCAGGGGTTGGGAGCACGGGGGTGGGGATGAGGTGGGGATAAGGGGAGATGGGGGGAGAGAAGGGAGAAGGGGAGAACGGGAAGAGCTCGAGGGAATGGGATTGTTGGGATGAAGGAGGGGTGGATGTGGGAGCAGGGAAGTATATATCTTAATTAAGGGAGCCATTTCAGGGTTGGCAAGAGACTTGACTCTAGAGGGGTTCCCGGGTGTCCAAGGAGATGTCCCCAGCTTGTTCCTTGAGCAGCAGAGGAGAGGGTGCCTGAACTGGCCTTGTCCTTTAGCCACACTGATGAATATCTTGCATATCACCATAGAACCTTCATCTGGTGATGAACGGAGATAGAGACAGAGACCCACATTGGAACACTGGACTGAGCTCCCAAGGTCCTAATGAGGAGCAGAAGAAGGGAGACCAAGAACAAGGAAGTCAGGACCGCGAGGGGTGCGTTCACCCACTGAGATGGTGGGACAGATCTAATGGGAGATCACCAAGGCCAGTTGGAATGGGACTGATGGAGCATGTGATCAAACCGGACTCTCTGAATGTGGCTGACAGAGGAGGCTGACTGAAAAGCCAAGGACAATGGCGCTGGACTTTGATTCTACTGTATGGACAGGCCTTGTGGGAGCCTTTTCTATTTGGATGCTCATCTTCCTGGACCTGGGGGGAGCGGGGAGGACCTTGGACTTTTCATCGGGTAGGGAACCCTGACTGCTCTTTGGCCTGGAGAAAGAAGGGGAGCGGGAGTGGGGGGAGGGGAGGGGAGGGGAGGGAAGTGGGAGGAGGGGAGAAGGTGAAAATTTTTAATAAAAAAATAAATAAATAAAAATAAAAATAAATGATAAAAAATCATCTACTTAACAGAAATAAAAATACATCCTGAATTTTCACCTAAAAAAAAGAAATGCTCAATATCCTTAGCCATCAGAGATGTGCAAATCAAAACAATTCTGAGATTCCATCTTCCACGTGTCAGAGTGGCCAAGACCAAAAACACTGATGACAGAATATACTAGAGAAGATGTAGAGTAAGGGGAACACTCTCCATTGCTGGTGGGAGTGTAAACTTGTACAGCTGCTTTGGAAATCAATATGGCGATTTCTCAGAAAATTAGGAAACAATCTACCTCAAGGCCCAGTAATATCACTTTTGGCTATATATCCAAAAGATGCTCAATTGCACCACATAAACACTTGATCAACTATGTTTATAGCAGCATTATTTGTAACAGTCAGAATCTGGAAACAACCTAAATGCCCCTCAACCAAAGAATGGATAAAGAAAATTTGATACATTCACACAGTAGAACACTACACAGTAGTAAAAAAAATGACAACTTGAAATTTTCAGGCAAATGGATGGATCTAGAAAAAAACATATTGAGTAAGGTAATCCAGACCCAGAAAGACAAATATCATATATGTACTCACTCGTAAGTGGCTTTTAGATATAAAGCAAAGAAAAACCAGCCTACAGTCTACAACCTCAGAAAACCTAGACAACAAAGAGAATCCTAAGAGAGACATACATGGATCTACACAGGAAAGAGAAAAAGACAAAATCTGCTGAGTAAATTGGGAGTGTGGGAGTCATGGGAGAGGGTCGAAGGGGAGGGGAGGAGTAGAGAGGGGAGCAGATAAAAACATATAGCTCAATAAAAACAATGATAAATATATTTGCTATGTAATGAGCTTCTGTGAAAACACAAAATACTCTGGTTACCTGACTCTTGCTGTTTGATCACACTAAAACATAAATTAAGAAACAGAGAAGAAAAATGGCTTAAGCTATGCATGTCACCTATGCTGATTTACTCCAATATTCAGCACCTGTCTTGATAATGCAAGCGTGATTTCTAAAAGACCTACCAGAAAAACAGTCTGTTAGAGTCCTCACCTTTTGAGTGTCAAGGCCCAAGCAGCTATGGGCTCACCAAAAAGGCAAGTACTTAGCAATTTCCATGAAAGACAACCCACTTATTCTTTCCTTTAAGGCTGAGGCTACCTGAGAACTGTCAGCCTAATCCAGTCAAAGATAGATGTTCTCTTTCTCGTGGAGGCAGCTGTTCATTGACTCTAAGGAGTCAAGATGTCTAATAAGATCTGGAAAAAAGAATGCACTGTATAGAAAAGGGGGGCATTAGAAGGCCCTTTAAACAAGACAGCTCCAGTTCCAGTAAAATGCACAGATGGGGTTTTTAACCCCCAATGGTCCTAGTGGAAATATATCTTAGTACATTATGGCTTGTGTCTCAGCACCATGAAAGTAGACGTTGCTCTATCTGTTTTTTCCTACTTCACCTCACTAACTGGAAAGAGGGAAAGCTAAATTGCGACTCAATTACCAGAGAGAATAACTAAAATCAAGCCTTGGCAGCACACAGTATTTTTTGGGTAATAGCATTTGGATGCTCTAGTGCTCAGTTAATTATCTATTATTTGGTTTAATTATGTTTTGATGTGATTTTTAGGCATTGCTGTTGATTCTGTATGAATATGAGTCTTTATTTCATACTTTTGCTCTGTAGGAGTAAAGAAATATAATTCAAAAATGGAGATTTTGAACTGAACTTCTGTTAACGAATGGTTATTTACATTTGTGTTGTTTGTCCCTGTATCTCAATCCAGAATCTTCTTTTCTGTGACAAACAACATGGTATTGCAACTATTAACTAAAACAAATAGATCACAAATAGTCATGTTAAACAAGTATTTGTATCATATTCTATCTTTACCGCAGTTTCATTCATTTAGAATCTGTATTTTGTGTTTGTTCACATACACGTACACCATGGTATATTTGTGGAGGTCAGAAGTCAACATCCAGAAGTTAGTTCTCTTTCTACTTTGTTGAAGCAGGGTCTCTCTTGCTGTTTTGGCCATGCTATGTGTACTCCAGGGTAGCTAGCCCATGAATTTTTAGTCAATTTTCCTGTCTCTTTCTTCCATCTTGCTAAATGAGTACTTGGCACACAAATGTAGACTCTTAGTTAATTTTCAGTGAGGCTTGGTAAACACATTCTTGCTAGAGAAAGACATGCATTTTAGCTTCTTTGTTTTGATTGTGGTGTTTTCTCTTTTTTGTTTATTTGGGGTTTTTTTTGCTTTTGTTTTGCTTTTGAAATAGGATTTCTCGGTGTGGTTCTTATTATACTGAAACTCACTCTGTAGACCAGACTACCCTCCAACTTAGAAGGCCTCTACCTCTCAAGTGCTAGGATTAAGGGCCTGTGCCACCACTGCTTGCTCACTTTAGCACTTTTAAGTGGTGAAAAAAAGCAGAAGAGATTCCAGAGGGGAAAAGTATAATAAAAATATGATCTCATAAAAAGTAAAAATGATTATCCTCCTTGAAAGATTAATTTCAGAGCTCCTTAGGAATATATTTATTATCAAAGAGTACTTCCAATACTTATTTTTAAAAAATATTGGTAAACGCAGAAGAAAACTCCAAATGTTTTAGAAAACAAACTGTATCTGATAGTTTTCTCTCTAGACATTTAAGGACCCTTGAAGACAGCTCGTGTAAACTATTTTTAATAGTCAGGATTTTATATCTTATCTCCAACATATATAATAGTTCAAATTAATGGCATAGTACATAAAATGTATCATTTAATTTGATTAGAGACTTTAGCACCCAACAAAAGAAGTAGGTTGTGTTATGCTGTGATTCTTCGGAATAATGAACTCTTATACATAGCTGGGTTCTGGGAATCCAACTGTGGTTTTCAGGCTTGTGTAACATCTTCCCTGTGGTCTTCACAATAGTTTGAGGTGGACACACTTATTTCTACCATTTTCCAGGTGAGGAAATGAAAACACAGACAGTAAAGCAGCAGAGATATGGGTATCTGCATAGTAAGTAGCAGATGTTAAGAAACACATGTTAAATTTACTCTTCTTTCGCCCCTATTCTCATCACGTGTTAGAGATTTCACAAATCTCTCACTGAAGGGCTTTCATTATATGCATCTTCCCATGTTCTTGGGTCACTCAAATGAAATATCGTATCAGTCTGAGGAGACGAAGCATTACAAATGAGCTTTAAGTACATGCTTGACATTTATAAACAGGACTTAGTGGACTCCCCCTACAAAGAGTCAAAGATGGGTGAGTTGACTGCATGGGCAGCGTGGTTTGTTCTTTCTAAAAGCCTTGGGCTCTGAGAAGCTTTCTTGTATTTCTTGTCATCTTTTGCAGTGCACATGAATTCACTTTTTTTTTAATCTTAGAAGCCCAAACCAAAAAGTGTACGTGCATGTGTCTGTGTATGTTCATGTGCACATGTACATGTGTGTGTGTTTTAGTCTATCTGTGCAGCTATAACAAAATCCCTTCAACTAAATTTGTCAACAATAGAAATGAGTTGGTCACGAATCTTGAGAGAGAAAAAGAATAGATGGAGGTACCAGCAGATGCACACTCAATATAAGGGTTTGTTCTTCCCTAAAATATGACCTATTTTTGCTGTATCCTCATATAGTGGAAGAGAAGAACAGGCTCCCTTAGGCTTCTTTCATAAAGGCACTGATCCTATTCATGAGGGCTCCATCCTCATAACCTAATCATCTCCCCAAACCCTCACCTCTTAATAATATTACAATGGAGATTTGGTTTCAGCATGTGAATTTGGGCTAACCTAGTCATTCCAAAAACAGCACGACCTTGATAGTTAAGGAAAGTTCCTTCGTCTTGGATTCAGAGGAAAAAAAAAAAACACCCACTAATGGATATTAAATGGCAACTCAAACAGACCTCTTCAAAAGCAAATTCAAACTTCCCTCCTCTCAGATCTGTCACTATAAGATTGCATCTCTACCTCCTTTATACAAAACCAGGATTCCTGGATTCCAATAAAATGCTAGAAAAAAATTTAATAAAATATGGGCCTTTCAAAAATCTGTTAAATTACACATTCATAACATAGTATTTATGAAAGCCAAGAGTACATTTTCATGTATGTTTCTGTGTATGTCATCAACTGATTGTCGAGATTCAGATTCAAAATGCAAGTTGGGACATTATACTTGCCATCAGAAATGCTATGAGTGTAAGCTTATGAGAATGCACTCTATGTATCATAGCCTGGAGGTAACAACAGGCTGATTTGCTAGCTAGCTTTGTCCATATGGGCAAAATCCATTTCCTAGGAGAATAGTATTATGGCTTTGAAATAGGATAGTTGTCAATGCAACTGTTAATTTATTGATAGGAGGAAGAAAAACAAAACAATTACTTCATTACATGAAGTTTCAACAAAATGAACTGCTTTAGTTATTTTGATGGGAGGGTAGGGAGACAGTTTCCTTTAATAACTAGGGCTGTTTTAACCTACTGGAAGAGAAGGTAGGAATGGCAATGCCTTTTTTTTAACCTCATAAAAGAATACTGTAAATGTTTGTGTTTCCACGGAATTCTTGAGCATTAATTTTACAAATGAAATAGCAATTCTATGCCTAAGTATATACACAAAAGAAATAAAACTTGTATAAGACAAAAGCCTGTCTGTGATATTTCATACCAGCTTTAATCTTAATAATTAAAAAAATGAAAATGGTCCAAATTTATATTCATTGATGAATGAACAAAATATTTTATAATGAATAAGATGATATATGGAAATATATTAAATTCTGATAAAAGATGCAACATGGAATAACTTTTAAAAGAAAGACCCCAAAATCCACATGTATGACACCACTTTTGTGAGAAATCTTCAGAATTTAGCAAATAAAAAAGATAGATGAGTGATTGATAGTGAATTCGGGAGTAATTAGGAGGAAATGTTTTTAGAATTGGCAGCATGTCTGGAGTTGCTTTTGAGAGTGATAAAGAGGTTACAAAATTGATAATGATAATGACTATATAAAATTGAATATACAAAATGCCATTAAATAATATACTTTAAGTGGCTGAAGTCCATAGTGTATTAATCGCATCTTAATAAATTTGCTCTTTCTTTAAAATAGTGAGTTTCAGGCAAGGAAACACAGTTTTCTTTTTGAGACAGGGTCTCACTCGGTAGCCCTGATTTACAAAGAACTCACTATGTAGACCAGATTGACCTATGAACTAACTGATACCTTCCTGCCTGCCTTCTGAGTGGTAGAAATGAAGGTCTGTGCCCCAACACTCAACCTAATGTTTTATATTAAAATAAAATCACAAAATTGGCACCACCCAGATAAGGAAATTTGCAAAATTCATAAACTACATGGATCAAGTGGATGGAAAGAAGTGAGATTCTGTTGCTGCTGTTGTTTTGCGCCATTGGAGAGGGCACTTCTAGAATAGTAGCCCTATGAATCTTCTGTAGGTGAATAAAAACAGGCTGGGATGCTCCTAGGAATGCCTACATTGCCAGTTTAGGGCCAAAAGATTATGACATTAAATTAGAAGAGGAAATAGAGGCTTCTGGGCCACCTCAGAGGGCAAAAGAAGATCTAGTCAGTTCATAAAAAGCATGCCTTCTTAGTCCATTTGGGCTGCTTCTGCTGGATATTTTATACACTACAGAAATTTATTCACAATAATAAATTCCAGAGGCTGGGAAGTTCATGATTAAAGTACTAGCAGATTTTGTGTTTTGGGAATTCCCTTCCCAGGCTCATTGTGCCATTACATGTTGGTAAAAATAAACAAGTTCTTGGATTCTCTCTAATATGACCATTAATTTTATTCATGAAAACTCCACTTTCATGGCCCACCTCTCAAAGGCCCTGCTTGTATATATTATCACACTGAGGGATACAGCTTTTGATACATGAGATTTTAAGGGAATAAAACCATTCATCCATTGCAAGAAAGAAGAAGATCATGTCACACATACACTAGAAACATTTTATAGTCTTGGGTAGCAAATGGGAGACTATAGAATCACAGTGGTAAGCCAGTCCCAATGCCAAGAAATAAGCAGTCATTCCATAGACATATCATATCCTCATATACTGAGTAGCAGGTAATGGGGATGTAATGTCATTGGGAGCACTTGACATGTCTGTTTAGCATGACTTGGAATCTACAGGAAAAGTAGAAGAGCTGGGCAATTTTGAATCTAAGGAAAACCACAATTATTATTCTTGAGAAATTATCAGTATCCTGATGGTTTCTCATGGTCATTTTTGTCTGTGGATGGCACAAGAGAGTTCTGAAGCAAACCCAGGAAGACTGATATAAGAAAGTTCACGGAACCAGATTTGAACGAGACTTGCCTGATAAACTTCTTTCATGTGGTATGTATAAACTAGATAGCTTTATATTCTCTATAATAGAGATTAGATTCAAAACACTCTTACTGGGTTGGGTTCCACCCCCAAAACCACACGCACACACAGAAGGGGGAGAGGAGAGAGAGAGAGAGCTTACTCATCACTGTTTCTCAGACAAATTCCTCTTCAGGTGTCTGGGACACAGAGCCAAACACAACATGACCCTTCACTTTTGAGATTTGAGGTGTTGACACCCCCATTCTATAGTCAGTATGATTGAGAAATCTAAAGTGATTTGGAATAACAAATTCCTGACTACCTTGAACTAAAGGAATTATATGAATGTAATCAGTGCAAGGTTCCCTGAGCGACATTGTAAGAGATACGATTCATTGATCTGAATAGTCAATCAATACAACTGTAGTGGCTTCTGTGTGACAGACTGTGTGTTAATAACACAGTATGGATAACTAGCCTAAGCATAGGAGCAGGAATGTTCCACATATAAGAAATACTGTAAACAAAGGTAAGGTGTTTCAAACCACACAGGGTTCATGGGGGAAAGTAGAAAAATTGGGCAGGGCTCAAATACAAAGTGAAACTGACGAGATAGCTTCGAGGATAAAGTTACCACTAGCAAAGTTTAATGACTTTAATTAGACCCCCAAGTCTCACATGGTGGATGGTGGAAAGAGAGAACCGACTCCTGAGACTTGTCCTCCAACAGCCATATATGAGTTGTGGCAGTATTCATGTACACCCCACACACATGCAAGCTAAATGAATCAAACCTCATTCAAATGTTACCAAACAAACCAACAAAAAAAGAAAACCAAAATGAGATGACTGAATGTCAGTGAGAGAGAGAATCAGTCAGGGGTTAGGATCAAATCCTGAACAGTTAACCATGCCAACGTGCCAAATTGTTATTGGATATACAGTGAGGAGTCTCTGAAGAAATATTCAAAGATAAGTGAGTCTAATTGCTACTCTGGTTACAGAACAGATGAATAATGTGAAAGACAGATGCTGGAAAGGCTACTGTTAACAAAAGGGAAGAATTTTTATAAGGACAACCATATGAAGAGATTAAACTCTTAGTGGGAAAACTCCCCTTAATGGCCCTTGCTGGTCACTTTGGTAACCAAAATTATTTATTTTAGGTTTCACTTTGTTGCGCCTGGCTGAGGAGTATGCTAATTCTAACAATTTCATTAGTATAGTAAAGTTAATAGCTGGCACTTGCTTCATGGGTAATGTTCCTACAATCTGTATTCTACTAAGGATTAGACATTTCTGTGATTCAATAAAGTGAAAGGGAAGAGGAAATTGTGTTAGGCTGGAATCTCCCTGTATCAAAAGTTACCTATCACAGAAAAGGGATGGGGGCACAGTGAATAAAGCAAAGACAGCAGAACCCAAAGAATAAAAGTATCAGTAACAATGAAGTGTTGTTTATCAGTAAGTAACCACTTACCCCAAGAGGTGGAGGAGGAGCAGCTAGGGTACTAGAAAAGCAAATAAGGAAGACAAAGACAGAACAGACAAGAAACACACATCTAACCAACCTCCAGACAGTCAAGGGAGGCTCTGATGATAATCTGTGCTTAGGCAGTGCAGTAGAAAACTCACTGCTTAATATTCTAAATAGAAGTATTTTTGTGATAATTTCCACAAACTAGAAACATCTTCTGAAAAAATCACAGTTGTAAACAGCTTTCCCTGAAGGGACGACTATTTTCAGTTTCCTTCCCTCTGTACCACCACACACACACACACACACACACACACACACACACACACACACACACACATCATGACCTCACAGGTACCTAATCTAATCCTGGAAAAATGCAGAGCATCCAGGCAGGGTTCTTCAGCAAGGAATAAAGATGAGGATGCCTCTCCCACCCCAGGAACTGTTCGTTTATTAAAAACAAACAAACAAACAAACAAAAACAAAAAACAAAACCAAAACAGGTGAGTGAACAGAGGTTTCTGAGAACATAAATGAGACAAAATATTTTTCTTATTTAATAGATAAGGAGAAAATGAAACATCTGGGCATTTTTTGGGGGGGTGTACCAAAAGATTAAGAAAAACTTAGAAAAAAAGCCGTGTGGGGTAGTTGACTGCAATGTCTCCTTCATAGATGCAGTCTATGTCATTGAGTGTGTGCATACAGGACTCTGAGGATAGAGAAGAGGATAAGGAGAAATATGAATGGCAAAATCCTTCAATGATCAACTAAATTCCTGCATTTCTGAATTGGTGGTAAATAACATAACTGAAAGAAACTTCCGAGAAAAGAGAATGGATTCTTCCTAGGAAGTCTATGATGAAAGCAGTCATTTCTCTAATTTTGTGTGATGTGCTGAGT
This sequence comes from Myodes glareolus, assembly GCF_982192425.1. Taxonomy (NCBI): domain Eukaryota; kingdom Metazoa; phylum Chordata; class Mammalia; order Rodentia; family Cricetidae; genus Myodes; species Myodes glareolus. Next base: position 50,589,374 of record NC_142053.1, read on the forward strand.
TGTGAAACAAAGGAAGGGTATTCGAGCTTGCATTTGACAGGGTAATATATGCAATTATAGCCATTTGCATATTAAAGACATTATTAAGTCATGGCAAATATTTCCAACAGGATAGAAACAAAAGGAATCTTTCCTCCCAAACAGGCTACACAAGCTTTTGTCAGGTTAGACACAATTTGAGGCTGTGCTATGTCAAACCATCAATTGCAGGAATTCGCCAAAGCTATCACAGATCTTCTTTTAATCCCTCTTAAGACTCATTTGCTACTACATAATTGAAAATAACCAGTGGTTATGATGTATCAATTTTATGAAAGCAAAATAATAGGGACCTAATGCTATACTTTCAACCACCAACTTTAAGGGGAAACTGGACTAAAATTTTAGTATCTATATCAGCTTGTCTCAAGTTGCATATTTTCTATATTATTTGGGGAGAAGCTTCATTTGAAACTAAATATTCTTTTAAAATAATGAGGTCTGAGGTTTACTTTCTTGGAGACATAGTAACCTGTCTCAGTTTATGCACATAAATCATTGTATCCTGGGGCTGTGGGCGTAATTCAATAATAAAGTGCTTGCTTAGCCTGCAAACAGCCCAAGGTTCAATCTTCAACACCACCCAGAAAAATTTGAAAACTGTAAGATAATTTCTTAAGAATTACAAGTCAAGATGAGGAAGATATTGCTTTTTCCCTCGCCTCCTTTCTTCTCCTTCTCCCTTTCTCTTCTTCCTTGTTTCCTAAGAAACTGCCAGTTACTTCTACTTGAAGTCCCTTAAATAGCCTATAATTATAAACCCATTTCAAAACACTGTAACTCTTTATACCTTCTCAAGTGATGTTCACCATAGCTTTAAAATACTTCAATAGAATTATATATAGGCTACAACTAAAAGTCTAAATGAAAGATGTGGCTCGGAGAGTATCTTGCAAAATAAAAAGAAAAGCTAATGGGGTTTAAATTAGTAACATCTAACACCTTCCCTTCAAGGAAACAGAATGCCTTTCAAAGAACTGACTAATGAAAAAGAATGGTTTCCATTTAGGCTTTGCCTGGGACTCATTATAGAGTCCCTTATCAGAATATATAGGTATGTGTATCCCAAGGCAGAAGCTTCCATTGTAGCTATGTCTCTTCCTGCAATCTCTTGAGATAATGATCTTGAAGGATTTCCAAGCTATTGTTTGTCCTCCGTGCTCTCCAGGGCTCTTTCCTACTACTCTTTGCATTCTTTGCTTCCATTCAACTAACAGTCAAGTTTCATTTCATTTGTACTATTATTTTATAATTAGTTTTCTAGAAATATTTCCTCTCCTGAACATAACTTTGTATTCCAGCTCTGCTTTAACATTTGCAATTGATTAATTGAAACTTCTTCTAGTCTTTCATACTTAAAAACTCTTCCATAAGTTTTCCTTAGGCGTCTTATTTACTTTCCTCTTGCTGTGCTAAGACAGCATTACCAAAGCAACTTATAGAAGAACGAGTTTATCTGGAACTTACAGTTTCAGAGAATGAGTACATGACCATTGTGGTGGAGAATGTGGCTTCAAGCAGGCTGGCATGGTGGTGGAGCTGTAGCTGAGTGCTCACGTCTCCAGGCAGAAAGAACTAACTGGGAATGGTATGGACTTTTGAAAGCTCAAAGCCCACTCCCAGTGACACACCTCCTCTAATAAGGTCGGCCATGCCTTCTACTCCTTCCCAAACAGTTTCACCAACAGGGGACATAGAATTAAAACACAAGATCTTATTGGAACCATTTCCCTTCAAACCACCACATTAGAGTTCTCATTTGCAATTTCGGGTTGGCTTCTTCAGAAGCATTGTATCCCCAGAGTTTGCATTTGGCCCTGAGTAGTACTAGAAAATATAATGACTTTGGCTTAAAAAAATCAATGGGTTTTGTCCTTCTAATATAAGGAAAAGTCCTCATGGAAGGCACCCAAAGGCTACAGCTGTTCACATTGTCAGACACAACCCAGGATTTTCCCCCTACATTTTCCTGCATTCTTGACATTTGACTATCACTTTTGTATTTCTCATCTCATAATCCAGGATGGGCTCTTCTGCATCCAGTTTAATGCCTGCATTCTAGTCAAGAAGGAAGGGGATTAGGAAGAAAAAGAGCCTAGTCTCAGCAAATATGCCACAGAGCTGCCTCATCTGTAAGCACATATGAGAAGGCATATTGCTGCCATCAACAGCAGTAGGGAACTGACAGAAAGGTAAAACTACTGATAGTTTCACTAGCACTTTCTGCTACACTCACTTATATGAAATGTGATCGCTCTAATTGGACTATAAACTTGCAAAGTTTAGAAGTCATTGCTTTTGTTTCCTTTGTTTTTATCTCACCACCTTAGCATACTGGAGCCATTCTACCCTGGGTGGTAAAAGAATAATCCAAGTCAACACAATGTACTACATCCTCCCTTCTATGAGTATGCTTCCTCCTCCCCCCCACTTCCTCCGTCCCTCCCCCCTCCCTCCGTCCCTCTTTCCCTCCCTCTCTCTCCCTTCCTTCTTTCCCTACCTCCTTTTTTTTCTTTCCTTCTTCTTCATCCTTTCTTTCTTTTTCTATATTTCTTTTATTATTTTTGAGACATGGTTTTTCTGTGTGGCAGTCCTGGCTATCCTGAAACTCACTCTGTAGACCAGGCTGGCCTCGAACTCACAGAGGTTCTGGGATTACAGGTGTGCACCACCACGCCCAGTCCTGTCTTCCATCTAAGTCTCTCTCTCACACACACACACAGATACACAAATCAGGATGCAATAAAGAGGAGTAAGAGTGAAATGAAGAAACTTGTTGTTTCAACAAGACGTTAACTAAAATGTTGAGATAATGCTGGAATTTTCTGATGACAAAGAGCACAAATACAAACACTGTGAGGAAACTATGATAAAAATCCCTTTCAAGTCACTTAGGGCTTGTAAACAAATAACATAGTTGAGCACAACTCTTCACCGATGTGAGGCATTCTAGTCATTCAAGTGCTTGTTTATTTCACAGCAAGGGTGCACTCCACAGAACAGAGTGTGCCAGGAAATACGGATTACACTTGTAAATGATTACGCAATACAAAGGATTCTTACAATGCCCATTTGCAACTGTCCAGGAAAGAAGGTCGAAGAGAAACAGGCAGGAAAGGTCAAAGGAAGCAAGATTAACACAGAGAAAAATCTAACTGGGCCTTACTGTAGAAGTTTGGTACAGGAAAATATCCCTTTCTCTAAAGTCAGGAAGAGAGGTGTAATCTGGAAGCATATTCAGTTGCCAGGAATAGTCACCTTGTTAACATTTGAACACAATTGCCGGCAAATGTAGTCATAAAACACTAGCCTCCCAGGTTCTCACATTAGTCCTACTTCTACAATTTGACATGCCTTGTGCTGGTGTTCTTAAAGCCCAGGAGGCCACCTTCTACGTTTTCTGTGAAACTTTTCACTGACCCAGTCACACCATGGTAAGCAATTCTAAAAGGATGCTAAGGATGTGAAATCAGTTGCAAGCTTATACATTGGGTATGCTGAGCCTTTGCCTATTATCCTAGAAAAACAGAGCAATGTCTCGCAATTAAAAACCTCAACCTTTCCTGCAGCCGTCTGTCATTAGGAGACTAGGACTGCATGCACAGACCATGAAAGGCAGATGGGTCTCAAATCTTCTATGACATCTCTATGGTAAAACAGGAACTAATTATCAAGATGATTATTTTAATGTTTTAAAATCACCAAATAATTTCTGCGCACTTACGTGCCCATCACTGTGAAGTTACTAGAGATTAAAGCCATGATTTAAGACATTTTCAAGGACCTTACAGTTCTTCTAACTTTAGTGTCCTGTATTAATAATATTAAAAATACTTAGCCAACAATTATTTTACAGCCTGCAAAAGCATAATGCAATGCTCGGAGGGCATACTGATTAACTTTTGAAATTTTCAAGTTTTAAAACAATATTTTTTTCCCTTATTTTGGAGCATGTCCTGCAATTTGCTCTTGTAGAACAGGCTGGCTTCGAACTCACATAAAACAATATTTTCAAAAATTGCTTTAGATTTTCATGTAATATATTTTGAACATATTCACTTCCATCTTGACTCATGCTATAACCAGCTTCTCTACCCTTTTATCCTTTGCAGCCCAATATTGAGATTTTTTTTCCTTTCCCCATCAAACTTACTTTGTATTAGAAGTAGGGCTTGCCTTGGGATGTGGTCAGTCTATCGTGGATCACATCATTAAATAAAACTGATTCTCCCCTCTCTCAGAAGTTATCAAATGACAATAGTTTTCCAGATATTGATATGAATTCATGTCTACCTTCTCGCTCTATGACAGGATTTTATCTGGCTTTAGCTTGCACAGGTCCTGCCCATGCTTTCATAATCACCATGAATTGGCATGTGCCACTTCCCTGTTGTGCCTACAAAATACTTTGCTTAATGCTATAGACTACCTCTGACTCTTACAGTTTTTTCACCCCTTCTTCTGAAAAGATCCCAGAGCCTTTCAGGGAGGGTTCAATATGTTCAATTTAAAGGTGAGCATTCCACAGTCTCTTATTCTCTGCACCTTGGTCAGTTGGGTGTCTCTGAGTTAATTTCCATCTGTGCAAGAAGATTCTCTGATGAGGGTTGAGAGATATTCTGAACTATGGCTACAGCAGTACGTTAATGATTGTTTTATTACTTTATCTATTTAACAGAATAATAGTATTCTGTTTTCCCCCAGGGCTTATGACCTATAGCCTTGGGAAAAATTCTTTTTTAAAAATAATTAGATAAACAACAAACTAATTTTCATGTTCTTTTTTCATTTTTTGGAGAAAAGGGTAACCAAAGAACACTAACATTTGACTTAACAGAACAATTTTTCAAACACAAGAAATCACTTAATGGTGCTCTAACTAGTCATTAATTACAGCAGTTAAACTAGTAGGAGCAAATTTTTAAAAGAGTAGGTGGAAATTCTTCATGCTAACATATTTTGCCAAGTAACAGCATAGCCTATTGTGATGGTTAATTTTTATTGTCAATAGACTGGATTTTTAACCATTAGACACACCCAGTAGACACACCTTGGGGCATATATTTGAATGTATTTCTAGAGAAGCTTAATGGAAAAATAAAGACACACCCTGAATGTCGGTGGCATCATTCAATGGACTGACGTACCATTCTGGGGATGGGAGACTACAAAGTGGGTGGAGCGTATCCTCTCTCATCTCTATCTGCTTCCTGGCTACAAACCATGTGACCAGCTGCCTCGTGTTCCTGCTGCCAGGCCTCATTGCCTTATTCCTCAAATTGTCCTTGAATTCAACATCTAAGCACAGTGCTGAGAGAAGTAATTATAGCATGTATTAAATATAGTAAACCACAATGCTTACTACATGAGGGTATTTAATGTTACTAAGAACATGGTATAGGTAATTGACAGTGTGGCAAGTGGGGGTTTCTTGTTTGTAGTTCAAACTTTAGTACAGTTTTCCCAAAGTAATGCACCTCTCTTTGTTTGCCATATGTTGGTCACTCTATCAGGGAACCATCACCCCACTTAGGGAAACAAGTGAGGATATTGAACTGTTTTGCTGTTTTGTGAAACAGCAGTTTTTGTTAGTAATGTACCAAAGATTTAACCTTAGAATCAATAATTTTATTGCAGAGTATAGTGGTATATTATTTGTGTTTTAGTAAATAAAGCTTGCTTGAAGATCAGAGGGTAAAGCAGCCATACTAATCAGCCATACAAGCCAAGGAGTGGTGGCACACACCTTTAATCCCAGGAGGCAGACAGATCCTTGTGATTTCAAGGCCACCCTGGGCTACACAAGATTGAATCTTTCTAAAAGAGAAACAGAACTCACACAAAGATGATCCCAGCACTTGGGATCACGTGCCTCAAATCTGAGCTCTAGGGAGGTGGAGACAGGAGACATATGGCTGGGTGGATAGAGGACTTCAAAGGGGAAAAGGCAGGAACTCAGTGGAGTGTGGAGTCTTCAGGATTAATGGTTACAGGATCTCACCCATTTTTGGTCTGAGATAGAGGTAAGAGCCAGTAGCTGGTTGCTTTGCTTTTCTGATTTTTCAGGTTGAACCCCAATATCTATCTCTGAGGTTTTTATTATTCATGCTACAGCAGAGATAAGACTGGGTGGGGTTAAATTCAAATATAGGGCATATTTAAGAAAATCCTTACTTGGCTAGGACATGCACTTGCTCCATCATGAAGAAAAGAAGGAGGCAGATTTTAGGAGTTATCACACATCACGGAAAAATATGGGTACTTTTCCGTTCAAAGTGTGGAAACCTACCGTTACCAGCTATGACTTTTATTGTTCAGAAGGTGTCTCTGGGTCCTAGAGATACAGTCCCTATAAGTAGATAGTACTGAACAACTGAAGTAGTTGATCCCTTCTCAGTCATTAAAATCAGAATGTTCATACCATAGTAAGGAAAACTAAGCAATTACAATTTAATAATTTCGTGTAGGAAAATAATGAGAAAATATATTGTCTAATTTCTCACTGTATCTCTAGAACTAAGTATAAGGTTGAACACACACTAGATAAGTACTATAAATATTTGTTGAATAAATGACTATGTATAATATACTGATGCAATAGCATTAGAAAGTGATAGAAGCCTCCAATGTCTGTGGTTACATGAAACTACTTATTATACATCTTTAATTTAACTAACCAGAAATTTTATTCAAATAGCTGGCCAATTTCATTTTTAAACAAAGAGGTTGAATTGAGTTTACCTAATGAGTTATCCATATAATTTACTAGCATGGATAATTGAACTATAGATTATTGTGGAATCATAAGTAAATATTTCTGATTACAGAAAGCAAAGTGAAGCATAAACAATCATCACGGCTAAGTCAATCTGAAAATAGAAATAAAACTTAGGGTACTGTTAGTAAGGTAAGTTTACAGGCATTTAACAATGTCTTACAAAAACAGAAAGGCAGGAGCTCCTATTTAAATAAAACATCTGCAGGTCTTTCCTCAATGACACTGTATTTTTAATCTATCTATCTATCTATCTATCTATCTATCTATCTATCTATCTATCTATCTCTATATCTATATATATTTGTTTTTCTGAGACAGGATTTCTCTATGTAACAGTTCTAGCTGTCCTGGAACTAGCACTTATAGATCAGGCTGGCCTCAAACTCATGGAGATTGGCTGCATCTGCCTCCTGAGTACTGGAATTAAAGGCATTGCTGCCACAACCCAGTGACACTATATTCTTAATGCAAGTATTGCCTCCAAAATTCCTATGCTGAATCCTAATCCCCAAGGTAAGATTATCAAGAGATTGGAGCCTTTGGGACATGATTACATCACAAGGGCAAGTGCACATGAATTGAATTTGCATCTTATAAAAGAGGCCTAAGATAGCTTGTTTATTCCTTACACAGAGGTAAAGACACATAGAAATCATCACCTATGAGGAACAGGCCATTTCCAAATACTAAATCTGTTGGCCCTCTTCATCGTGGATTTCCCAGCCAGAACAAAGAGCAATAAATTTGTTGTATATAAACTACCTAGTCGAAGTTATTCTAGCAGCCAAAACAAAGAGAAAAATTACAACGTAATTATCTTTAAAAGTGTTCATTATATGTGTGTATCTGTCACTCTGAGTGTGTGTGTGTGTGTGTGTGTGTGTGTACATGAATGTAAGGATGTGCACATGCTAAGGCATGTGTGTGTAGGTCAGAAGACAGCTTCTAAGAGTGGACTCTGTCCTCTGCCATAGGGATCATAGGTATTGAATTCAGGTAGTGAAGTTTAGCAACATGTCCTTTATCCATCTTGCCAGGCTTATATAATTATCTTGTCCTAGAACAAATTCATATATAATATACTAGAAATGCAATTATACCTAAATCAAAATATATGATCAAATAGATTGAAATGGCATTTTATGTAAAGGTTGTTCTTAGTCTATAGAAAAAGAATTGAATTTCCTTAAATTGCATGTGCAGTGAAATCTTGGTTTACAACTTGTTATTTGGCAAAAGTTAGGAACGTGGGGGAGGGCTAGGATGTTATTAACCACAGTTTGTTAAAGAGATCTGAAAATGTTATAGATCTTCCTCAAATTACTGAAGTCAGTGGAAAAAAACAGAATATTTGATGAGAGGTTTTATTAACACATATTTCCATACCTTTTCTGTGCAAAACTGAAATCTACTTCCAACGTCAATATTTTGGAAGGTATTTAGATTATTACAGAAATCTTCAAACTTATGAAAGTGTGGATGCGACAAAAGAAAAGAAACAGTTGTACAGATTCTAATGGGTAATTCGAGTATACAACAATGAGCAGAATAACTTCATGGAATATTTTTATTGAACAGATTTCAACTATGTGACTGTATTGTACATCATGCTTTTAGATGATTCCAGCTTCCTATGTTTGGAAGTGCACTTTCTGGTCTTTACTTTTCCATACTGACTTCAATTAAGGTCCATTTCCAAAAATGTAGTAAGTTGTATAAATTGCTCTTCTCTTCGTGACTTTGCCCCGCAAGTCTTCTCTCTGCTGTCTTAATCACAACATATGGAATACAAAGGGAAAGATATGACCTCTTTCTTGGTTTATATTCTTAGAGCTGTATATACACACACACACACACACACACACACACATATATACATACATATATATATATATATATATATATGAATCTTCTCCAGGTTTTCATTAAGAATAACTTTTTAAAGGGAAGTCACTGGTTTTGGAAAGGAAGTATGGTGGGAAGCCAGCCAGGCACATTGTCCTTTTTTTGGCCACCTTCCTATTGCAGCTGGTTATCTGAAGGCTGGGCAGTATGTAAAAATACCACGTTAGAACGGCTAAATTTGTGCTTTTCTCTTCTCCCTGGAAACGTGTGTTTTAAAAGAACCCTGAATTTTAGTTGATCATTGTTATTATTATAAGAACCCTTACCTAGTATAAATGCTGGAAATTATCTTATTTGAACCTTTTTGAGCAGAGAAATACCTATCCACCATTTTGAATAAAGCTTTGAAATGCTAATGGCATTTGACAATATACTGGTTGAATTTCCAGCTGTGATTTTCCTTTGATTAAAATAAATAAATAAATGGTAGACCACCAACTTTGTCACCTGAGCATTGTTAAGGCTGACATTTGCAAAACAAGTATGCTAATATGACATTTCACTGTCTTCTTGGTACTGTCGTATGATCTGACAATGAACCCGGAAAACTTTCTGAGAAACCTTTGGTATTTGACCAAGTGCCACCTGTACATCAGGTGATTTCAAACTACTGTCATTTTCCTGCCTCCCTGCCACATTTAAAGGAAGTGCCCTGTCTCCCAACCAAATATACCAGAACAGCTAGTTTAAAGACTGTTTTAGAAGCTACAAAGTCTTTTTAGTGAAAAATTATTACTAGGGACCTGCAGAAACAAGTACTTATAGTTGGGAAAACTCGGGATTTCATAGGTTTCGTAGTAACCAAGCCAAATTTCATTCTTTATTTCATAATCAGAAAGAGAAATTGAATCCCATAGGAGTTATTTCATAACACTGCCTTTAATTCTTAGCAAAATATGAATATTATTAGTCCATTTAAATTCTGGGACACGTTAAACAAACTCATTCAATTGAGAATCATGAGTTTGAGCACACTTCTATTATTTTTCAAAATGGACATAGTATCAAACTGCCTTCTAAACTAAAGTCAATGGCTTTTGAGGTATAGTTTCTTTGGTTGCATGTTTGTTCTTTAAAGTGAAAATTTTAAGTGTCCCATGTTTTTAACTTAACTTTTTAAGTAATTTTATATATGTGTACTGTATTAATATAATTTCCACTCCTGCCTCTGCCCCTGCAACTCCTCCCCATATATCTCCTTGAATTTATGACTTCTTCTTCAGTTGTTGTTATATAACATTTATATATTCATAGATAAATATATCTTGCAGAATCCATTTAATGTTACATTGTTGCTTATATGGAAAAGTGTTTAGGAATTACAACTAGTGATTAGATAACTCATCAATGGTGTTCATCTCTGAAGATTGGACTAGAGTTCAAGAGATCTTCCAGAATACAAGCTATGACGTTGCCTTTGGTTGTCTCTCCAAACTTAAGGGAAGTTCCTATTACTGAAAACAACACACAATTTCCACATAGGACTTGGAGGAATCAACCTATAAGTAACCTGGACGCCTCCTTCCTACGGGATAGCTCTCATAGTATCCAAAGCTGCTATATCCAAGGTGTCAAGAGAGAAGAGCGATCACTAGTTTTACCCAGCTGTAAAACCGAAGAATGACAACAGTGACCAGCACGACAACATGTCTCTTCGGGTGCAACAGTAACACTTCTATATTGGAGGCAATAAAGAGTTGTCTAGTTGGACTTAAGGCCTGCTTGGTAGGAGAGAATTCACACCTTGTACTTTAAACCTACCCAAGTCCCATAGATTCTGGGGTAGTAGATTCTAGAGGAGATCCTATTATGGAAACTTTCCTAAACCACTATAATTTCTGACTGCATTATAGATTTGTATTTTTATACACACAGATAAGTGTAGCTCTCAACCTTCATCAAAGAAACCCCTTTTCACAGCAGATAGATACCATTGCAGAAAGCTACAACTGGTCAAAATGCATAAAATATGTTCCATATTTTCATATGAACCCATTTTAAAGCATTTATTGAATAGGTTTTTTTTGTAAAGAAAATGAAGTCATGAATTTTGCAGAAAAATGGATGGGCCTAGAAAATATATTGAGTGAGGTAACTGAGCTGCAAACCCTCACATTTGAGTGTACAGCATAGAGTAAGCATAGAAACTAGGAAAATATAACCAGAGGTGGGAGGGAGATTTGGGAAAGAAATAGCAGGATACAGGTGATTTGGAGTGGGAAATGAAATCATCAGAAGTGGGCTCCACCTGGGTGGAGAAAGGAAGGTAAATGCAAAAGGAGAAGGGAAGTAAGAGACAAATAACACTGAAGTTGTTTGATAAAACATTAAGGAATCATATTCTATATTTGCCTAAAACTATATATAATATGTATAAATCAATGGGCACAGCATAATACATAATATAATAAATACATTATACACATTATAAATTATATACTATTAAAGCTTTAAATTTATACATTATGTTAAATAATACATAAAATTATATATTTAAATCTATTTTATTGTGTGTGAATACATCATGTACAATTATACACAATACACATACGTGTATATGTATATAAACGGAAGCTAAGACCCATGGGCTGTCAGTGCTTCCCACAAAAACCATAGACTAACAAAATCTCCAGTACCAGGGACAAAAATTCTTTCAAATGGTTAGTTGGGATAGTGCAAGTGACTCTCAAAACTATATAGATTACCAATATAGACCTGGATGGTTGCCTCTCAGGATTTAGAGTTGGCCCCTATTGTTGAATACAACTCACACTTAAGACACCGGACTGTGAGTCTATCTAGATCTGCTCTAAAAGCCTCTTTCCTGTGGTCTAGCTTCCACGGTTCCAGAAAACACTGGGCAAGCGGTCAAGGGAGGGAAGCAATTAGACAATTTTACCTTGCTGGCAACACCTATGCATCACAACAATCACAAGCATAACAAGATATACATAAAGTCACTGACACTCACATGTTAGTAGCAACCAACAGTTATCTAATTGGACATCAGGCCCACTCAACAGGAGAGAAATCAGGCCTGGTACTGAAAACCTATTTGGCTTCCTGAGGATAGTGAGGTCATTGACCTGAGAAAAGTATCAACTTCTGACACTTTGCTAGACCAGCATTGTTGATTCTAAATCTAATCCTTAAACCCACAGATAGTGTAACTGCCATCTCTCAATGTCTAATCAAAGAAATGGAGAGCATTACAGAAAACCACAACTTAACACAATGCAAAGGTCAATAGACCATGACACATATCTATTGATACATATATTTCATAGCTGCTGCATCCTTGGCTCAGGGAACATGGTCAAAGGGGATGTGGAATGATAGATAATATGATCCAGAGTACTGAAAAGTCTGCTGTGAAATAGTCTCTCCTAGGAATGGCTGCACAAACAAGACCAGAACAATGGCAATACGAATGGATATATTAATGAGAAAAGGGAAAATTTCATAGGGTTATACTCCTAGAAAAAGAACTATAGGCAACTAATGACTGATAGAAGAATTAGCCTCTTTCAGGGATGAGCACCCTTATTTATTTTTCAGTGTAATCATCCCTGAAAACACAATAAAATGGACCTAGAAGTTATATATATATATATATATATATATATATGTGTGTGTGTGTGTGTGTGTGTGTGTGTGTGTGTATGTATATCACATATATATGTATGTGTGCATACACATATATGTGTATGTAAAATAAAGAATAAAGAGGCTATCAGATGGTTGAAGGCATGGGGATATTTGAGGGAAGGTAGCTGGGAAGGTCTAGAGGAGGGAAGATGAAGCTAGAGGGGGAAAGGTTATCAATTAAAAACATAAAATATTTTTAGCCAATTAATCTGTCTTTAAATGCCTGGTACAGTATGTATACTTCCAGAGACAGATTTGGCTTTAGCAGTTGGCAGATTTGGGTAAAACAAATAATCAAACTGACAAAAATGCAATAGCAACAAACCACCATTGATGTTGCTACTGAAGGAAACTGACTATTTTCGTATAATTTAGATAAAACCAGTAAACTCAAGCCTTTAGGTATTCCTTAAGTATCTTCCAGAGGACCTAGGCTCAATTCTCAGCACCAACATGGCAGCTTACAATTGTCAGTAACTCTAGTTTCAGGGGACCTCACACCCATTGCAAAACATTAATACATATAAAATAAGATGAAATAAAAGAATCAGTAAAGACAAAGTTACTAAAAGTTGGAAATATAAGAATGCCATGGGGCTTCCAAAATCCATTAATTTATTATGTATTAATATTTGTATAAACAATTATGTGAATGAGAAGACTCCACCCCGAGATGAAGAGCTACAGGCAATTAGTGGCTACAGAGAGAGGGAGCATCAGTTTTGCCCTGGGACAAGACCCTACATAGTCTATCTAATTCCTATCAGCCCTTATTACTCACACACACATACACACACACACACACACACACACACACACACACACACCGTTCAACACTAAGTGGGCTCAGCAAGTTGTGAACCTGTATGTTTGCATATGTGTTTCTATGTCTCTCCATACTTATATATGTGTATGTATATATAACATGTGTATATGTGTGTATATGTATTTAATATATATATACATTTAAAAAGGAAAAGTTCATGAATCAGAAAAGATGTGGGAGGACACAGCAGGAGTTGGAGGAGGAGAGAGTTAAAAGGATTATTTTTTAACCTTCTTTACTAGAAACATAATCCATATATATTTTTGGGCCCCAGTCTTATATATGATGGTTGTGTTCTGTCGGTTTTTTTTCTTTTTTACAAAACTGATAAAATGTGTTTCTCAATGAAGTAACGTCATCAGTGAAAACCTATTCAACTATTTGTGAAGTACAGGCAAAACATGTCAATACTCCTGGCATTCCTGGGAACATTTCTGTTGTCTTATCCACAAATTTAAATCAACTTTATGATAGAAGGAGGTTTAAGTCTCCTTATCTAGGAGCTTTGCTAAAATACATCTAACTCTCTACAATAATTAAGTCCTAATAAGTCAAACATAATTTTTGTCTGGGATATTCAGTACACAATTAACATATTACATATAGAATTGTTAATGACTGTTTCTATGCTATAATAGAAGTTAAACAGTTGCAACATACAGAATGTATCTAGCAAAATAAAAGTTATACTACATGACTCTTTTTTGTTTTGTTTTGTTTTTTGGTTTTTCAAGACACGATTTCTCGGTAGCTTTGGAGACTGTCCTGGAACTAGCTCTTGTAGAACAGGCTGGCCTTGAACTCACAGAGATCCACCTGCTTCTGCCTCCCTAGAGCTGGGATTAAAGGCGTGCACCACCACTACCCAGCATCTAAATGACCTTTTATTAAAGAAAAATGACTAATATTAATCTAGACTCATCTTTATTTTAAATAAAGTATCCTTTATCATTGAGCCCTTTTCAATATAGATGTAATAATATTTTTTTTAATATTTAACACTTATTCCAAGACAGAGGCAAAACCAATGATATTATTTGGCAAGAAGTGTGGGTATTGGAGCGTATTCTCATTATGTAGTTCCAGAAAGCGTGGAGTTTACTATGCAGACTAGACTGGCCTCAACCTTGAAGCGATTCTCTTGCAGAGTGCTGGAATTAGAGATGTAGGTCACCACATACAGCTAAAAACAATGTGATTCTTTATAACCAAAGAGCAGATGTTGAGATGAACTCAATCTAAAATAAAGTTAAGCATCATGATAGCACAGAGGTATTAAGTGGGATATTTAAGAATGTTCTGCTTCTTCTACCCCAAATATTACTACTACTTTAGCATTCTTACCATAATAATATGCATAATAATCACACAGAATACTGAAAGGTATTTAAAACTGACTTTTAAACCTTACTCAAGAGATCCTGATTCAGGACAACCACTGTGCATATTTGCATAGTCCTTCAATATCTTCAATGACTGCCAAGAAAGAGAAATGGCTTCTACAACTAAACTTTCTGGCCTGCTAGTGTGTGTATATTAATACATTTTGACTCACTTGCTATACTCATCTCTAAACACTAAGAAAAATTATTTCACTCTTTTAGCAAATGACTATATGTACATATTATTTAATCCTTAGCTAGGATTAATTTAAAATCTTAGCATATGTTTTTGAGAAAAAGAAATGGGTGAAAATGCAAAAATAGGGATGACTAACTGACTTTTAAAATTAAGCTTTCTGCAAACTACAAGCTCATTACCCATTCAACACATATCTCAAGAACCTTGTACCTGCCAGTAGTCATACAAAGATCTGGGATAGAAATCAAAGCATCTATGTGCCTTAACGTCAACAATAATAAACTTGAAGAAAATCTACCACCCATAAACAAAATGTCAATATTACAAAGGATATCTGGATCATTCTTAAAGTAATATATGGTTCTATGAGGTATGGGGTACATTAAAATAATTCCTTTTAAGTAAATATCGAAAGAAATGAAGGCGAACACGCAGAAACTACCACTAATGTGAACAATCTAATGAACAAACATGTTTTTCAAAACCTCTGACTAGTCAAAGCAAAAAATTAGAAGAAGAAAATCAGGAATGTTTTATTATATTTTAAAATACTATAATATTTAGGAAGCTGTAGGCACAGGTAAGATTTACTTGGATGTTTGTGATCAGACAGTTTGAACATCAAAACCTTGTGATTAGAACTCTATGGATGGGTTCCTTGAATCCATTAATTTCTAAAAATGTATATAAAAGCATTTGTGTATGCATATTTCCCTTTGTCTAGACAGCTCATATTTTTTTCTAGATTCTAAAAAGTGGCCTTTACCCATCTGTACATTACTGCCACCGTCTTTTTTAATGCTATTTTTAAAAGGAGCATGGTGAAAGACACCAGAAAGGAAAGAACGGGCTGTTGGCAACACAAATGTTTTGTAGTAGAGGGAGGAATAATAGCTGGTTAAGCACTTTAGCAGAGTGCCAGCAGTGTTCTGGACCAATTTCTAAGTGACTAAAAGTCAAGTTTGTGCCTTAAAACATCCTCAAAATCTCATGAATGGTGCTACATGTGTGTATATGATGAATAGTAAATTTGATGAGAATTTTCTACCTACCATGGAATTATAAAAGATCATCACACTAAATACAAGCCGGGTCTGAGGCTACTTAACTTTAAATCATGTTGAGAGTGGCCCCAGAACAGATACATTGATTATAGCTTTGACAAAGTATGTGTTTAGAAGCCTGGAGGTGTTGAAAGAAGAGTACAAAGGTGGATAAAATGAGACTTTAATAAATGTAGGCTTATCTCAAGGTCACTCAAGGGAAAGAAAATACTAGTTCACTTACAAACCAGCTCGTATAGCTTTGAATATTTAAACAAGTATTTAAATAATCCTCTTTCGCTTTACCACTGCCATCAGTATCCACAAAGAAATCCCATTTGATATGCTCTTTGTTCCACAAGCCTGGGAGAATTCATGGTCTTAATTCACCAGCTAAATCTCAGATCATCAGTCTACCCATTATTCTTATGCATCAGTGATCATACAGAAAGAGGATGTGTTTGATCCATTCTCTTTTCCAGTCATGAGAAAAATGTGCACCTGCTTTTGATTTGTCACTTGCATTTGTATGATGACTGATAAGAAGATGGAACAGGTCTGAGCTAACTGGCTCAAACGGGACCTGAATCTTCAACTATGATTCCTTTCTAACATAGAACTCTTAGCAATTTAGTTGGACATTGCTTCAATATTAAAATAAGTCTTTAAGTATGATCATAGAAATAAAGTTTTCTTAATAGGATTTTCCGTACCTATTCCACGCTCCTCAATCTTTCTCTCCCTCAGACTCTTGTTTTTAATTTTCTTTGAAGGACCGGGTAGCCCGCATTGTGTCAGAAAATAACCTTCTATCCTTCCCACAATACCACAATGAAGTACTATATGAACTCCAAAGCAAATGGCTACCATAAACATTACATCATTGAAATTAGTATGAGGGCTCCACTTCATTTTGGCCATAGGGATACTCATAAGCTAAAGTTTTCAATTTCAGAAAAACCTCACAAATATTTATCTTTTAAGAAATATCCAAATTCAAGGCTAATAATGAGTCCTGGGCTCTGTACAGAACAGACAGCAGGTTTGTTTATCATCTGCCTTCACCACACCTGGAATGACAGCTTTTTGAGAACATAGAATTTGTTTTGGTCGCTACCATATTCCCTGAATCTAAGACAATGCCAGGAGCCCATTAGATGGCCAGGAAATGCTTCCTACTGTGGAAATGAGCAGGGTACTTTCTGATCATTGTAGATTTCCCTAAATACTTCTGCTAAGAAAGCCTTATTACTGTTTTATTTCTAAATAATATCCCACATTACTAAGTGACATTTTTCACACTGGTCAATTAGGATCTCTGATTTAATTCAGAAACCAGTACACCAAGGTCATGTTTCTCCCAAGAGCACAGTACATTTGACTAATTATCACCATTTGTAAATCTTAAGCTTTTTCTATTAGTCTGTGTTATTTGTTGGATATTGCCTGTCTCTAGTTGAGGCTCGGGGTTATTTTAGAAGCTTTAAAATGGCCGTATATATTTAAACCCATTTCCCAAGCACTTCTCGGTTTGTAATTATAGCTTATTTCCCTCTTCCTTTTTCTTCCTCCAAAGTAAAAAGGCAGTCGTTTAAAAATCTCCTCCAAGAACTTGGACTAAAGTAAACCTTGTTAGAAGGTGTATTGTTTTTTTCAAAATGAAAGAAAATCCTAGTCTTCTAATGTCAACCTTATTACCAATTTTCCCTTTGCACAGTTCTAATAAAAGAAATATGTATGTACTCTTGAACTAGAGACACTCCAGGGATGAGAAATTAAATAGAGTGGCTCAAAGTAACCTGGATACAAACAGATGGACAAATGCTGGATCTTCAGCTGCACCATTCAGTGGGGTTTCCTTTCGCCAATTTGAAGGTCTCTGAGGATGAGAGCCTTTACACCTGGCACATCTGTGCTCTAGATCCCCTGCCTTTAAAATGACTTTTCTGAGTGTTCTTGGAAACAGCAACATTAAGATAATGGCAGGCATGACAGTGAAGCATGCTCAAGGGAAGTAAAATAAATGAAATCAATTAGTGTCATAAATATTGGTTCCGTTTCGCATGTCTTTAGCATGTGTTACATATATACACAACACCCCGAGGTTCCAAGTATTAAATGATTTGCTTTCATCAGATACCAACAATTAAAAGAAAAAGACAGAGGTATTTCTATTTTTCTATTCTCAATCCTTTTCTCTTTTCAGTGTCACCTGAATTTATGAAGCACAACGGAACAAAAATGCTTCAATACAATCCAGTGCTTGTGTAAATAAAAAATCCAGATACAACAACAGTGGTTTAAATAAACCTACTTAATAGAAAACTGCATGTTCTAATTCAATTGATTTAATGAAAACTCACTTGTATCCCAGTATAAATGAAGACAAAATGAGCATGACCAGCAGCTCTGTTCAAATGGGCACTAGCAGAATGCATCATTTTGAGGTCAGCTGTCATTCTGTGTGAATGGGTCCCTGAGCAGATCACAGAGCAGATGGAAAAGGCCAGTATGACATGACTCTCTGACTTAATTATAACATTATCAAGACAGCATATGGACTTTGTATGTACTAAAGAATTTTATTCAGTGAATTTATTTGCACATAAATTCCGTGATGTGCTTCATTTGGTTTTATGCTACCTTCAATATTTATATTTCATTTTAATTGAATCATTTTTATCTACGGATTAATAGGTCAGGCTGTTCTACCAATTACAGCTGACTCTTGTTGAAGCCCGTATTTTTTTTAAAGTGGAGAATTTGAATTTATGTCTTACTCAAGATTGCTCAATTTGGAACAAGATTTCACTATTTCCCATTGCCATCATTCCTAAAATTGAAGGGAAAAGTCTTAATGACTAGGTTTGTCATACCTTTGGAGGTTCAAAGAAAGAGCTCCCATCTTTTGTTTTTGTTTTACTTTTCTTTTCTTTGTCCTTTTAAAAAAAAAAAAAAAAGAACTGGTCTGCTACTTAGTAAAAGTGCACAGCAGGGCCACAAAACCCCAGAGAAAACTCAAGCAGCTTTGCGGGAATCACATCACCTTACAACCCATCCAAAAGTCGAATCTTTGGGAGCTACAGATCTAATTCATTGAAAAAGGACTTTGAGAGCTCCAGGATTGTCCTGCAAATCTGTCATATGAAACTCTGCATGGACATGGTATGCATCACTAGAAAATAATTTAGAACTTCTGCAGACATTGGGGAGTACAGTCTAAGTGCTAAATTTAGGTGACAGCACAGATAAAACAGGAAGTGAAATACTGCCAAAAGAAAGCAGCCCTTGACTTGGTCAAAGCCAGAATTTAGATCCACAGTCCACAATATATCAGCAGTTGTAATTTAACTCGATTCCCAGAAGAGCAATAAAATGGTGGCCAGGGAAGAGGGCAGTAACATCACATACATACCAGCCTTGCTTTCTACTCCAAAGGATCTTGCTCTTGTTCTTCGCCAAAGGCAGATTTAATTTGAACTCAAATAAATATTAATGCAGAGAGATAAATGGATAATGCTCTGATGACGAATATTTAAAGGTTAGTTCATTTATTTGAAATTGTTGGAATAATTCAAATGAGAGAGTAACTCTTTTTCACCTACATGGAGACACATATTTCTTCAAGTCTTTATGCCCTTTCTTCCTATGTGAGGACATTGGAGGGCCTGAATGTAAGTGTATAGGGCACGCTTATAAAGGACTTTCTAATTTAAGTGAACTTTCCTTTTTCATCATAAAGATGTCTTAGCACAGTTCACAGATCTACTACTGAGACAGTGTCAGAATAAGCAGCACAGCCTCTAGTGTCAGACTGTCTAGTTTGAGGCTCAACTAAACTCTTAAGAGACATGAGAACATAGACAAATCTAAGTCTGAATTTTCTTCTCAGTAAAAACTGGAAAAATACAATATCTCTGTTATGCTTGATTCTCAAGACTAAATCAGTTTACACAATATGCCTGAAGAGACTGCCATAAATGTAGCTGTTTCAATTACGAAAGTCATTTAATTACCATAGTCAGTCTTTATCACCATTATCATTACAATAATGGCCTTTTCTAATACACTGGTCAATCTGTCTTCAGTGCTAACTATTCTGTCTTAAACTTCAGTGCTCATGTTGTATATTCTTTGTGTACCATAACTGCACGGATTTTGTTTGCACCTTTTCCTCCAACACTGCCTGGGTTAACATACTTGGAGAGAGTGAGCTAATCTTTGCCTGGAAAAAGCCAATTTGACTTCCTTCAAAATTCAAATAAAGAGAAAAGAAAAAAAAAACCTTATTTAAGACTAGAATAAATGCGGCAGCAACCTAAAGCTCCTGCTGAGCTAAAGGTAGGGAGAATAAACATTAAGAGCCAGACAGAAAGCCATTTTCCAGAATCTAGGATCATGTCACCGTTTAGAAAGAAGCAGAAACGACAAACTGTGTGGTTCCAGAATGCCAGAAACAGAGAGGTGCACTGACTGATAATTTCTTGCTCCTTTGCAATAAAGTTTTATATAACTCCCTTTACCCTCAAAATATTTTTCCTTTACACATCTGAACTTAAATTCCTCCTACTTATATTCTCCTTCCCTTTAAACCCAGCCTAGGTTCTCTTCAATGGGATATACATTGTTCAAGTTGATTTATTGAGTTCTGTAAAACACACCAGAAGTACATTGTGAGAGAACTTATAGCTCAACACTTGGCTATACCACAGGTCAGTCAGTGTGTCCTATGAAAAGAAACAGATGAAGTGAGCCTGGTATCTCTCTAAGACTGCCATTCATATAGGATATGTTCCCAAGAAACAAGTTTTAAAATCCAGGGTACTATTATCTTGCCAAAAAGCATAACATATTCACATAATTTTAGACAGCAAAGAATAAAAAACAGAAGCACACATGTATTTTAGTTTCTACATGTCATTTCTCTCTTTCCCTCCCTCATACCCTACCCTCTCTTACCCTTCCCTTCTCCGTGTGTGTGTGCACGCACGCATGTGTATGAATGTGAATTATCAGAAATTAAAGGGGGATGAAATCTAGAGTATTGTGAAAGTTAGAAAAGTATTCTATCACTGAGCAACACCATAGCTCTTTTTAAATTATTGAGTCAGAGTTTCAGTTGCCCAGGCTGGCCTTGAACCTGCAATTCTTCTTACTCAGCTGGAATTAAAGGTAAGCAATACCACATTGGTCTATGCATTGCCATATTTGCTTTTTGTTAGAGTTGTATACCATATGTTTTTTGAGCTATTGCACATGATGGACATTTTGTAATATACTCACACATCTCTGCTGACAGGGGAATAGCTAGCTATCTGTGCGTGCCATTCCCCCAACAGAAATTGTCAGCTATCATTTAAACATCAAACCTGGACAAATGAAAAGCAATCTATTTTTCAGAAGAACAATAGACATTGTGTTTAAGGCCATGGAGGTTTGGGGCTTTTGTGATATCTTCTGCTCTTTATTTCCTTTTCTTTACTTGGATAACTTAGTCTTCTAAAACATACCCACAGAGCTGAGGTAGCGAAAATATAACGGTCGTCTGTTCAGACAATTCCCATGAATCACCTCTTTGGAGAACATTCAATTCTAACACAAATTGCCCTCAATTTGCAGGCATATTTGTGAATGTATTAAGTGGATTAGTCAGTCCTGAGCTACCACTAGCTGCTGCCAACATGAGAACAAGGGGTAGCTGTCGGATAGTATTCTCTTCCTTTCATCTCACCAGCCCTAGGGCCACAGGATCTTTTCAATATTGCCTTCTTTACCTGTTGGGCCTAACAACCCTGACAGAGAAAAACTTCTCACTTTGACAGCTTTTTGTTTCTGGATTACCAAAGATCCCATTAAAATTGTCTGTTAATTCTTATTCAAATATTTTCTGACTTAATCATGGTACACATTCTGGTTGCTATCATGGTGTGAGAACTTATTTTCCTTAAATCATGACTTTTTGGAATTTCTACTCAAACATTCATTGAGATTTATGAACCTAAACAAGGATTTTGAGTCTGTCAGGCAAGAATTAAGAAGCAATTTCAAAGAACAGCTTATTTCTGCCTTTATTCTGCATAGTTCTGCAAGATAGGAATTGGATTACTATACTTCATGCACTGAAGTGATACTAAGCATCTTAAGCCTTCAAGCTTAAAACCTCAGACTCTGGCATCTTTTTTCCCCAGCAATGTAGTTGAGTTACTCTTACTGTAGCTTTCCTAGGAGCAGTGTAAGCTGGTTGAGATAAAAGACTACTGACTCAAGGCCTGAGTCAACCCCATCATGTACAGAGTTCCTAGCTATGCATGTTTGGGAAAGACAATAATGATTCTCCCTCCTCATCCTTTGGGATAAGCCTGGAGGATTATATCTCTTCTATTAGAATCAAGATATTAAGAAAATGACAAGAGAACCTCCTACAAAAAGTCCTAACTCCTCAAACATATTGTTACACTCCCTCTACCACATTAGTCTCCTACCTCATCTTTAATCAAATCCACTGGTTTCTGACAAACAATTGAGCAATTTGATATTAATGGAAAACGATTAATCTTTGCATCTATAAGTGCTGTACAAGAGTATAAGATCAAGTTCACCCAAATCCTGGAATATATGGGGTAGATGATCTCCAGGACTCACCTTATACTGAGGAGTTATTGATGGTACATGGTTGCTGGTAGAAGGAGAATCATTTTCAGTGAGAATATAGAGTCACTATACATTCCCTATGCTCTAGTAAATTTACTGTGCACTTAAGCATTAAGTTGATTTGGTGGTTATCAAAAGAAATGAAGTCAGGAGGTGGGTCTGTATGAGAGAGGAACGTGGTGAAAGTAGGGAGCAGAAGTTTGGAGTAGAAACTATCATATTTCATTAGATGTCTGAATGAAATTCTCAAGAATAAACAAATGACTAAAGAAAGAGTCTTTCAGAAATATTTTGGTAATTCTTCTCAGGACCTAAAGGAAACTGAAATCTTCTTATGAGCACATTTGTTAGCAACGTTAAGTCAGCCAAGAAGAACCAGGGCTCCAGATAGGATTTATTCTGTGAGCTTGACAATAAAAGGCAAGAAAACCCTTGCTCTATAACTTTTATTTCCTAGGAAAAATAAGTTCTATACAAGAGCAGTTTTCTTGGCAAGAATTTTTAATATTCAAAAGTATACTTGAATTAAAAAAGGGTGTTTCAAACTTCAGCCACATCTCAAATATTTTCATAGGGTTTTTCTACTTTGTAAATGGGTTACAGAGAATCTTGCATTCCATCACACTTTCCATGGATCTTAGACATGCCTCTCAACTGCCTCCATGCCAATTCACACCTTTTCTAGTCTCACCGGGTATGTATGAACAGTGTGTCTATCAAGTCATATAGGAGAAAGACAACTGTATGTAGAAGGGCCAATCTGCCTTGAAAAAAATTACATGGCACATTTTAAAAATCTGCTTATGTAAGTATATAAGAATGATGATAACATCTGCTGAATACTAAGTGGCTACAATGCGCTAGATTCTTCATATATAATTTCTCTGATTTTTTTTGTTTTACAAATGTTCAAGCTAACTATTATCATCTTCATTTTTTATATCAAACAGTGGAAGTCCAGATCAATTTAGCAAGTTTCCCAGAAGCATATGGCTCATGAGCAGAGTTTTATATTTTGACCCCTGCAGGGTCTCAATGGATTCCTGCTATGTTCCAAGAACTATATATGATACTTCTCATGTAGTGTCATATTTAAGGTTCATAGTTCTAGATGTTCCTAAGCAAGTCTGAATCTCAACAGGAAATTAGGAAACTCTAAAACTTAAGAGTAATCTTTAAGTCAATACTATGCCCTCCATGCTCAGGAAGTCAAAGCTTCCTGCATTCCCAGCACACTGGGGTAGGGTTCCTATCCTTCAGACTAGGGTAGGAGTTCTCATTCACGAAGCAATGCAAGGCAGGGTTTATTCAGAAAAGCAGTGCTATACCTAAGATTTTGTGTGGTGCTACCATTGCAATTATTTTATACCTGGGTTATAGTATTTTGACTCCCATGAGCTGGAATTATACACACCAATGACTCTATAAATTTGGGATCATGATGTTGGCACCATATACATTTGACACCTGAAGTTTGGGGTATGAATTCACAAAAAATGCTGTTTGCCTGTGGCTTTTTAGCCACTGGGCCAGGCCAGAGCTGCACATGGGGAATGAACCCTACCTGGATAGGCTTTCTTTTCTTTTTTTCCCCAAGCCTCTGAGTGAGTTTTTGATTTTCCTGTTGTAGCCACTCTGAAACAGTTTCCAGCTGCCATCCAAACTCCAGAAGCACCTGGGCTCCAAATGCCACAGAACCCATCATCTCACCTGCCCTAGATTGGCTGGTTCTGCCTTCAGGCAGCCCCCCACCAAATGTGATTTTTCCTAATAATCCCCTGTGTGTTTTTTAGACAACAGGTTCTCTCTCTCTCAAAACACCCTGGGTTGCAGGCTCTCCATGAACCCTCTTCTCAGGATGGTGCCAAGATAGGTAGCTGATTTGAGATCCAGTCAGGCTTTTACAGGCAATACACTTCACATCTTCATCAACATCATCGGTATGGTATATTTGGTAAGAAAACTGGGAATTATTAAAGGGAGGAATTGCTTAATAGAGATGGGTTTTTCTCACATTAAAAATGGGGGAAAACATTACAATGGAAGGATTTGTGTTTCTGTATGATAATGTGCTAGGCAGTTTGAAAATGGAATGATTAAATGAGAGTATATCTAATTTAGATGAGATTTATTTAATGTCAGTTCTAAACATTACCAGATTTTTCATTTTTGTCTTATCACTAAAAAGTGGTTAATTTGAGTGCTAAGATAGAGGCCTTAGAAAAAACTAATAAAACAAATCACAGAGATATTCAACGTAGACAGAGGAAATTAATCTGCCCAATGGCAGAGGTTCTGTTATGGCTAACTGGGCTCCTATGTCAATGTTAGATTTGAGATTCAAGGAAGCAATAGTCTCATATGGCATGCATTCACTTTTGTGGAGCAAATGTTAAACTCATGGTCAGTTTGCAATAGAATTATCCATAAAGATTAGAAAGAATCAGTTAAAGGTGTTATAGAGCCAGGTCCAAAATTACAATAGTGTATATAGCTCAGAGAAGATGCTAAGATTATTGAACAATGGAGTATAGCCAGAAGTAGGGGAATCTCCCAAGATCAAGTTCTTGGAGAAAGAGACTATGCTACTATAGAAAGACAATCTATAAATGATGACCACACCCTTCATTTATGCTGCACAGTAGCTTTGAATGCTTGTGAAAGAATTGGAGAAGTAGGAAAGAAAATTGAGTCATTTACTAAAGCTATACAGTACCCAAAGGAAGTCTTTATGGATTTCTTACAAAGATTGACTTCAGCAGTAAATAGAATGATATCAAATTCAGAAGGTAGGCAAATAATAATTGAATCTCCGACTTTTGAAAATGTCAATTCTCTATGCAAAAGGATAATAAGGATATTAAAGACAAGGTCAAGATCTTTGGAGGCATGGATCTGAGATACAATTAATATTTAGTCTCATGACCATAATGATGCATGGATAGGAGAGATGATTTCCAGAGGTTTGAGTAAAAATCCAAATGTCAAATGTTATAATTATGGCAAACAAGGTCACCTTAAAAGGGATTGTAGACAAGGTGTTCATAGAAACAATGATATTTCAAAGCATAACCCATCCAGAATGTCCCTCACTTTTTGGTTAAGAAGGTACCTATGCAAAGGCAAGCATTAGACTTATGAATGTAGGTCATCTTTTGCCACATGAAAACTTCATGAGGGGCCTCTTGAAGGCCCATATGCCAAATTCAGTTCATTTGTTTCTTGCCATCACAGAGTAACCTCCTTTCCAGATCAATTGAAGACCCTAATGCCTCTTGTAAGAAGCCATACTGCTCTGGATAATAAGACAGCCATAGAAGAGAGAACAAAAAAATTCAGAAGAAACCATGAAACAAATATTTTGGCAAACTTCTATAAATGAACAAAGACCAAAATTAAAAAAAATATTATTGAAGGTCTGCTAGCTACAGATACAGATGTAACAATAATTTCATCAGAATCTTGGCATCCAAATTTACCTCTTCAGGATATATATGTTCAGTTTATAGGATCAGAATTTTATCTCAGTTAAAGCAGAGAATGGGGTGAGTCAAATGTATAGGGTCAGAAGGTCAGAGAGGAATAGTAAAAACATAGCAATAAATTTTTAGGAGTGTGATTTATTACAGCAATGCAATACTCAGATTAACATTTTACCAATCTTAGAAACAAACTATAAATTAATATATGTTTCTTGGAAAAGTATTAGAATGTTTTATAAAGAACAGTCACCTACCATTCAGGTTGTACAACAACAGGACACAACAGTAGCTGATATTTTAAAGGCACCAAAAGCTCTACTTTTAAAGTGGTTGATAGACAAAACTGAATGGGTTAAGTAATGGCTTTTAACAAGAGAGAAACTACAGGCTTTAGAACAGCAGGTACAGGTAGAACTAGATGCTCAGAATATTGAAGAATCAACCAGCCCTTGCAATTCTCCTGTATTTGTTGTTAAAAAAGACATCTAGAAAATGGAGAATAGTGACAGATCTAAGAGCTGTTAATAAGGTGACTCAGTCAATGGTCTCTCTACCGTATGGAAATTCTTTGCAATGAAAATAAATAGAAAAGTCACCTATTACAATCTAACTTGTAGTCACAATAAGTATGTTTTCAAGGTCAAACAGAGATAAATTTAAAATAGGCAAGTCATCTTCAAACACTTCAGAGATCACAGAATGTGGCATTTCAGATGTTTTAATAACATTGGTTCTTTTTATGACAATAAGACATGTCTGTGCCTGGTAGCACAAATCTACTTCAGAAAAGATGATGGACATCTAAGAAACTCCACATGGAGTTTACTTTCTTTTGGGAGAACTAAGACACTGGGCAAGAAAGTGTCCTTGCTTCTACTGCTGACAGTATGCTGTCCTAATGGGACAAGAGGACACAAAAGAGAGTGACTGCCAATCCATGTCCAGACAAGGTAGGACAGTCCTTCAAAAACCCCACATCATAGAAAAGTCTGTCAGATAGTGTAGGCCCATAGGCTGAAGATAGATGCCCATACATTGCAGAGGAATTTTGGGTCATTGTCCAGGCAGCCAGCTATTTCTTTCATTTCTCACATTTTTTGGAATTTGTTTGCCTGCACTTCCTGCTTACTCAGTTAATATTATTTCTTTCTTGGGTCTCTGAGGGAGTTGAAGACTAAATAGTTATAGGTATAGTTTTCCTTGTTTACATGATACAGATAGCAAATTATAATAGAAAGCAAACTAGATACAAGAACTTGGACTCACCAAGATAGTCTAAATATGTAGCATTTTCTCTGAATTTGTAAAATACAAATGGACTAAACATTGTTGAAGTATTTACTGCCTGTGTACATTGTATATAGTTAGTATACTTATTACATACAGTTTTTCTTATATTAGTTATAGGTTTCTTTTTTATTTTAGAAGAAAACAGAAAATACAGTGATATTTCATTTATATTTTAATAAATAAAGCTTGACTGAAAAACAGAATACAAAACAGCCATACTAGTCAGCCATACAGGCTAGGCAGTGTGGCTCACACCTTTTTTCCAGCAGCTACACTATTAGACATAGAGGCCGGTTGGTAATGGTGCACACTTTTAATCTTAGTACTAGAGAGGAATATAAGGCAGGATGAGACCACAGCTCACTCTTTATAGTCTTAAGATTTCATGGAGGTAAGTGCTCTCTAGTGGCTTGGCTTCTTTTGCTTTTCTGCTCTTCAGATTGAACCCCAATATCTGTCTCTGGGTTTTTACTAATCATGCTACAGCACCATCCACATTGTTTCTCTGATACTGTTATAACAGGGTCTTTCTGTAATGTCTTCAACTTTGCTGGATCTCCTGTATTCTGGCACTGTAATTAGAAGAGGGGGGTCTTAATTTATTATTTACATTCAGGTATTACCATTCTTTTTTCTTGGACAATAGATCTTATCTCTATTTTGATAGCTAATTTATTTCCTTATTGTGACAGTCTTTAAGTTACACTTTTTGTGTTTTTTTACTAAACATGCTTTCTTTTCCCCCATTCCCTTTAGTTTACCACATAGACTCTTATTCTTCAAAATTTAAGGTTTATTCTCAATTTAATAATTTCACCTTTAATTCATTTACTTTTTTAGTTCTTATTTCACGTAGCCAAGGAAAACTTGGCTGTTCTTCTAAATTCTTTTTAGATGTCTCCACAGGCAAATACCCAATACCATTACTCCAAAAATCTATCTTCAGTGAAACACTAAATCATAAATACATTTCAGCCAAGTTTGTGTGTGTATGCATGTGTGTGTGTATCTCTCTCTCTCTGTGTGTGTGTGTGTGTGTATGTGTGTGTGTGAGTGTGCATGTAAATTATAGGAGGATGAACTTTCTTCCACTGTGCAGTAACATGTCACTCATTTCTATCTGAGATCTTATCAGAATGGACATTAGGTTCCATAATTTTGTCAATACTCTGACCAGCATATGAGACATGCTCTAAGATTGTTAGGGCACTTTCTTCACATTTCTGCACCCTCACCAGAATAACTTTTAATGGTCCATTGATGACTATGTAAGTTTTTGTTCACTTGTTTGTCTTTATTATATTGTTCAACATATATGTCAAGAGTCTTCTGCTTTTAGCTACCATCTAGATCTGTAAGCACTTCCATGTTTCTAGGTATTTGTTACAATCCTAACATCACTTGTAGTACCAACATCTGTTAAGGACGCTATAACAAAACAACATATAACAGAACTGGGTAGCTTCCAAAGAAAAGAAACAAGTCAAAGATAACGCTGCTAAACAAACAAACAAACAAACAAACAAACAAACAAACAGCTTCTGCTGAGTTATAACCCCCTGAAGATATATATTGATCTTCTCTCAATAACTTCATTTGGTAGAAAAGTTGATTCTCTGGAGTGTATTTTTTTAGGGTAATAATCCTTTTGATGGGGATTACTCATCAATATGATTATGATGACCTACTTACAACCTACCCTCAAGGCCATGACCTTAGATGTTAAGATTTCAACATATGAATGAAGGGGATACACATTTAATCCATTGCACTAGTTTCCCCCCAAAAGAAAATGAATCTCAGAGAAATTAAAGAATATGCCCAAGATCAGGTAACCAGTAAGTACTAGTAATAAAATTTAGTTTATGTGGGTCTTCTTCTAAAGCCCTCTTCACTGTGTGTACTTAACTATATATTCACATACACCACAATTATAAAGGAAGTTTAAACAAACAAACATAATATTTGTACCCATCCCCCAAACCTGAAATATGGTAAGAAGTAAAAGGATCTGCATAAATAATAAAGCAAAAACCCTTCCCTTTCTTCAATATTGGTCATGTTGTCTTATTCAGTATTTAAAATGTAACCAATACAGGTAGGAATATAAAAGTAATAGGTAGCATTTAAAGCAAGGTGCCATTTAGTCAAAGTGTAATTTCTTACTCAGAGGCAGAGTAAATAGGAATACATTTCTGGAAAACTGGCAGTTCAGTCAACCACGTTTTGCTGTACATGGGCACTTAGGTAACATGCTCATGACTAACAAAGTGACTGCTATCATTTGTCTACACTCTAGATCTCCCTTCACCAACCACTCTGGACATACAGAGTAGTACTTAGTCACACTTCAGTGAAGGGATTCCCAAAGCCTTATGCAGTTATATGTGGTGTAGGAATTGAGAAGAGAGAGTAGAAGAATGTCATTTTCACTTAGCGTGAGCTATTCAGAATAATGCCCAATAGTAATATATAATAGCATCACCACTGTCCCTAATGAAACTCTCCAGGGTGATAGCTACGCTCATTTCATGCAGATTGCCTTGTTTCCTGTTTGCTGATAGTGAGACCATGGAGAATGTACTGATAATAGAGTTGTGATATGTAGGGAGAGATTTGTGTCATCTTCATGTAATTATAGATGTTTGCCCTTATGTCGGTCACCACAGATGCACAGTTAGCTGCAAAGATACTTACTTGTCTTCACTTATAAGAGGTGAGATATATACACCGTGACTTTTTCTAATATTTGTGTATTCTTAAAGCCTAGAAACCTTTGGAAAAACCCCTTCTAAGGTAGAACTGCAACCAGGATGGATAGGGTTTTGATAACATGATCTTTTCTCAAAACTAAAAATGACAACTGAATATGTATAATTCCCTTAAGGATTTTTCCATCCTTGAGGGCACATAGAAAACCATAGGCAGAAATAGCCTATTTTAGACATTTCCTTCATTTCTCCTTTGGATGCAGAGAGAATGCCTGCATCTGTCATTATGCAGAAGTTGACTGACACTTAATTACATTGCTCTTGATGGTTTAATGGCTAACAGAAACACAAGGACATGCATAAATTCAAGCAGGTATACTATGCAGATCCATGGATGTTGCTCTGTAGATTTCCCGAATTGTCTTATTCAACTAATTCCTATTCACTTTTTAATATACCTTTATGAGACATACTATCATTCTTGCAGATCATGATATAATCCAAGCTCCAGAGTTCTGATAATTACCTTTTAACCTACTAAAACCCAATTTTAGTTGTCTACAAAACACATTAAAAGTTTAATGAAAACCTGGGTAAATGGGACTGCCAAAACCGTGCAGTGACTAAAGGTACCTGTTGCCAAACTAGAGGACCTGAAACTTGATCCCTGGCAAAAAGAGAGAAATGTTTCCCAAAGGGGTTCCTCAGACATTTAATTATTTGGTAAATCTATGAACAGTAGAATTGCTTCGTCATGGTTTTTGCAGAAAAATGTACAATAGGGAAAATATATAATCAATCACCATTCTTTTCTTTAAACAAGGCTCTGTGAGTAAAAATAAATAAAACAAAAATTGGAAAATTCCCAATGGTCTCAATATGCTCACTTTAAACAAAATCAATGGTTTTCCTAGAAGCAAGTACTCCTGTAGTTAAATTGTCTATAGGCCAATTTAACTTGTCTCAGGCTTATGGGTAATAGAATTACTCACTCATGCTTTGGGAAAGGTACTCTCCCATAAAAGTGCATAGAGATAGTGAGGTTTGGGGCCAAAATCATTCAAATTTGAATAGTTTGAGTTAGCAGAGGTTGAATTAGTTCATTGGCCTAGGATGTGTCTCAGTAAAGTACAGCGCTATCAGAATTCCTCTTATAATAGTTAAATGGCATTACTGTCTTAATTGCTTTCTTTTCATGCATGGAAGCATGAAAAATGAGAGCAGCCATTAATTTATGTCATCTAAAGAGAGATTCAGAAAGAGTGCATTTGGTGTCTACCATATAATTTCTTTCCTTCATTCTCAGTTTCAAAACAACAACTAAAAAATGCCCAAGGAAACTTTATAAGTTAATTAGGAGTCAGAAATATTTTTCTGAAGACTGTCAATGTAGGGGTACTCATTACTTTCCCTGGGAACCGCCCATGCTATTCTAATACCATTAGTAGATCAAGACACTTGAAACATTATTTCCAGGCAGATAATTACTCATCTGTGCGAAATGTTGCCATTGTTTTCTGCGTTCTACAAATGGATGTTATTTGACTGGGTCTTGGGGTGAAATTCAATTGAGAAAGTTAAATGCATTCTGCCATAATAATTTATTAGAATATAGTTTGTTAAGAGGTAGTGAACTTTTACTTTTTTCATCTCAACTTCATAGTTTAGGTATTATTAGCATCATTAATATTAACTTCATGGGGCAGGGTATCACCAACAAGGGCAGAGGGAACTACACTCTGCAACCAAGACACCTTTCCAAATACTTTTACTTTAAACAGGCTGATTCCAACAAGTGGGGGGAAATTCAGAAAATGCCCATCATACTTTATTAAAAAGTACTTGTCAATAGCAGTTGAAGAGAATATTTAAGTTACTGAACTATTTAAATCTCTTTTTAATGGAAACTGTTTCTTAGCCTACCCTATAGGATTAAACAATAATTTGTAAACAGAAGTTGTGGAGACTTCCTGGTAAAATTCATAAGAAGACTGACATGACTATGTATAATGGAACAACTCTGAAATGAGACCAAGTGGAGAAAGGCTTTTGTATTGATAAAGGCATTAATTTATTTCCAGGTCTTAGAGTTACTGGTCCACTAAGCTTCCATTTTCTCATACTTGAAGTTATTAGAGTAGCAAGAAAGACCCAGTAAAGAAAATAGAAATCTGGTGAAGAAAATAGACTCTCTGGCATAAGTGCAAACCTAATATTTCCATTGGTCTGACTCAATCACCTAGCCAAGAGAACAACCCTAGGAAAGAGGGTACATCTTAAGCCACTCTAAAGAGTTGGTGAAATCATTATCCCTTTAATTCAGATAATGTATTTTTCTTCTCAGAACCCCCCAACTCCTAGTTACTTGTCCACAGACATGCAGCTTCATAAGCCTGCCAGCCTTTCTGAATTAATTAGAAAAGTCTAACCTTTTCTTTTCTTCTAGCTCCTCTCTGAGTCACTTTCCCTAAAACTTTGGACTTTACTCTTTCGCTCAAGCTCCGCTCGCCACCATGTGACTGCTTGTATTCCATATGACTGATTTCCTTTCTGGCCTAACACAAATAACATGCCTTTTTCTCTTTCTTGTCTCCACATCCCTCCACTTGGCAGCTGCCAACATTGCAGCTTGTCTTCTTTGGAATTATTCGTGTTAACTCCCGTAAAATTGTCTTCCAGCTTCCATTGGAGTCTGTTCACAAAGCCTTTTTTAATGAGACAAAGAACAACAAGAAGAGACTCTCATTTCCCTGATATTACCTGGCAACCACAGAGGGACAGTCCAAAGTGTCCAGTAACAAATTGAGGTACATGAATTACTTAATTTTTAAAAGATCTTTTCAAAATAGAAGATAATACATTGTCTTTCTCAGTTATTTATGAAAAGAGTAAAAGAAACTCCACTAAATTAGTATATGCAAGGTAAGGATGCACTATCAGTTTCACCTTTTTTTCAACAGCGGTTGAAAGACTTTTCAGTCTATGACAGCTCAATGAGGATGAGATTCATGTATATTAACATTTAAAGTCTACAATAGGGATTTTCATATGATAATGAAAAAAATTGTACTTCTGACACCACTATGTAATTTTTATAACTTTTTCATCTCTCCAAAAAGTAACCCCATATTTTCTGGCAGTTTCTTCCTGTTCTACATTCACAGCCTGTGTAAAGCACAAACCTACACTCTATCCCTATGGGTTAACCTATACCAAGCATTTCTTACAAAACATACAATGTGTGGCCTTTGGAGATGCATTTCTTTCACTTGTCCAGTTTTCAGAATTTATTCATGCTTTATAATGAATTAATATTTCATTCTTTATTGTAGCCAAATAATATCTCATTGTATGGGTATATCACATCTGTTTATCAACTTAACAGAGGATATTACTAAGTACTTTGGTACAATTATGAATGATGATGCTATACACATTTTTGTAAAATTAATTTGTAATAGATATTCATAATGTGCCTGGTATTTTGCTTGATGGATAAGACAAACACCATCTCTGTTCTCATATACTTGCATAGTAACAGTGAGTTGGAAGATATATTGACCAAGTAATAAGTTTTATTATGCAAAAGAATAAGAAGAGTATACAGCATCGAGCTTTGACTAATATTCCCTGTAATTTTTAGAAAAATAGAAGAAATCTTCTAAGGGGATTCTTGAAAGAGCAACTCTAAGGGAAAGTTGAAGAGTACCTCACAGAAGTCCATGACATACAGTGCCCCAAGAAATGTGTGTTCAATTCTAGAGCTCATCAAATTTATTGACTAGATTACTTGTTCTTTTGTTGTTTATTTTTGAGTACTTTATGAATTCTGATACTAACCCTCTGATGGATATTTATTTGGTAAAGAAATATTTCTTATTTTATAAGCACATTTTTCACTTGATTCACTGTTTCTTGTGGAGAAGACATTTCTGAAAAGAAACACAAATGGCCAATAATTAAATGTTAAAACTATTTAACATATTTAGCCATTGAAGAAATGTAAATTAAAATTACATGTTACCCTAACAAGAATGGGTGTGATCAAGAAAATTAACAATAACAAATGCTGGGAAGATGCCGGTGAAAGGGATCTCTTAAACACTGATGATAGGG
The DNA here is from genome assembly GCF_982192425.1 of Myodes glareolus. Taxonomy (NCBI): domain Eukaryota; kingdom Metazoa; phylum Chordata; class Mammalia; order Rodentia; family Cricetidae; genus Myodes; species Myodes glareolus. Next base: position 50,623,444 of record NC_142053.1, read on the forward strand.
GTATTTTCTTATGCAGATCTATGGAAATCATTAAAAAATAGAATTACCACATGATCTAGGTGTACCACTTCGGGGTATATAACTGAAGGATGCTAAGTCAGCACATAACCAAAATACCTGTAAATCTATGTTTACTCTAGAAGTATTCACAGCAGCCCAGTTTTGAAACCACCCAGAATGTACATCAGAAATGGGCAAATTTTGTGTGTGGTTGTGTGGTGTATCTATGTATATATGTGCGTGCATGTGAGTGTGTGTGTGTGTGTGTGTGTGTGTGTGTGTGTGTGTGTGTGTGAGAGAGAGAGAGAGAGAGAGAGAGAGAGAGAGAGAGAGAGAGAGAGAACAGTTTTATTTATCTATGAAGAAAAATAAATTTAGGCCATTTGTAAGAGAGTAGGTAGAACTCGAAATAGAGAGCATCATATTAAGAAATCAAGTCAGATCAGACACGGGGAAGAAAAATGTCGCTGTTTTCTCTAATGTACAAAACCAGATTTCAAATGGACATGAACCAGAAAGGAAGTTAACAGAGAAGAGGAAGTGGAAAATGAAATAAGGGTAGATGATAGGGTGTGTGTGATCAAAGTATATTATATAAATATATTAAAATGTCACAATGAAGCCCATTATTTAGTACAAATAAATTAGGAGACTAGTTAATCATGATAAACACAGTGACAGTCATATAAAAGAGGATTCAAGAGAGTTCATTTTATTTATAATGAAGACTTTGGTAAACATATCAAAAAAGAAAAGAAACTTTTTCATTTCCTCTTTATTAAACAGATTTAACAGAATAAAAAGACTCAATAGCTAAGAGGAAACGTAACTAGCAATTTCTCCAGCTTCATCAGCACACTACTGACATGGGTGCTTGTTTTCTATGTGGGTGCTCAGTGGGGTGATGACCAATGCTGTCCAGTGTCCAAGTTTTCATCTGTGTGCTGATCTCGGTAATTCAGCCTCCACTGCAAAAGTCAACGCAGGAAAAGCAGCAAACCTCCTCAGAACAGTCTCAGCAAAACAGCTTTGACCTTTCACTTCCATGAAGCAATCTTGGGGAGTCTGTGGTTCCCCAAACCATACTGTAAGAACTAGGGCCATCCCATACAACCTCTGAACACATGAACTTGTCATATAGAACAGAACCCAACATATTACTTGTGGCAGTTCAACTCAGAGCCAATCTCCTGTGCCTGGTACAGGAGCGAACACTTTTCACCTGATGTGAGCTTTCTTTCTTTTCTTTCTTTTTTCTTTTTTTGTTTGTTTGTTTGTTTGTTTTTAGAGACAGGGTTTCTCTGTGGCTTTGGAGCCTGTCCTGAAACTAGCTCTTACAGACCAGGCTGACTTCGAAATCACAAAGACTCACCTGCCTCTCCCTCCCGAGTGCTGGGATTAAAGGTGAGCTTTCTTTAGAATGTCACATTCTACCTGAAACCACAGGTCCAGGCGTGCAAAGTGGGCTCCTCTCATAACCAGGTGCTGCCTTTCTGTAACACCATGATGCTGGCATCTGAGCAGAGGTGGCAAGAAACTTTCAAAATAGCAAGTTCACTCACACAGAGATAGTTCTGTGAAAAAACACTTTGATTGGCATGTTAAAATAGAGGAAATCAGAAATATTCTTTTATGACTTTCAAAATAGTACAAAAACTATTACTTAATTCAAAGCAAAGAGCCTGTCTCTCATTCTGAAGAAATGAGAAGCTGATCAATGGGGAAATAGTTGAAAGCCAGCTGTTTTCCCACTTTTATTAATATGTTATTCCCAGCAACAGTTAAATGACTCATCCAAGGTCACTCAACTGGTCAGTAGCAAGCTCCTGAGTCAAATTCAGATTTTCTAACTTTAAAGGATGTGCTCTTCCACAAAGCCCCATAGCTGCAGCCATTTTCTATCCATCTCAAGGTACCCACTAAGAGTAAGTACTCCGTAAAGGCTTTGCAAATGGTTTTCTCATTAAGATACTGTGTTAAATGTAAGATCAGGAATGAACTTTTACAACTAGTCCTAAAATAGACAGCTTAACACCATCTGGTCTTTAACATTCTGTATGCTGAATAGCTAAGTGATAAAGAGAAAGAGATAAATGACAGCAAATAATGTCTGTTGTTGGAAATGCTCATTGAGAACAGACATGACATTACAGTTAGTTAGACATTAATCTGTGTCCTCTTATACAGGATGCTCTTTAACAGCAAAGGAAGTAATTCCATCGACTCTTCAGTGACAAACACAGTGCTTGGCACAGAGCAAGAAATCAGTACATTCTTACTGTGTAATAGAAGGAAATATGTTTCAACTTCCTGATCTTTCTTGTCATATAATAACTACTATTATTACCATTTACTATTTTATGAAGCTTTATTCTAAGCCACTTGTTGACTTAATTCCGTTTATCATCCCCCAGGTCACAAGCACTGTTACTGCTGTTTTTTATTTGCCATGTGGAATAACTAGGGCTTTGGAATGGAAAATGGCGCCTCCATGATAGTAAAGGTAGCTGATAAAAGGGTCTGCTTTCAGGGTAAAGGTGAGAGCCTGGAAGGTAAGCTCTGACCCTTGAAGATGTTTTCCTCATTCAAATGTACTAAGCACTTCTACATCACATCCTCTTCTTCCCTAGGTGACACTCATACTAATCAAAGAGCCAAATGTAAGAAGTCTGTGCCATTACCTTTATACCTTTCCATGCATCATGCATTCTTAAATTTCCAAATTTAGTAAAAGTGATATAGACCTATCTCTAAGGAGTGAATGAGTAGGTCTTACTACTTTGTATCTGTTAAAATCTATACTAAAATAGGAAGCTGCTGACTCCAACTACACTACTTAGCCCACTCTGTCAAGTTGTGTTTCTACCACACGCTTTTATTTTTTGGTCTTTCAGGTCACTTTTCTGCCATGAATGAACTATAGGCACACTTGAGGGACTATGTAGCTGAAAACAGGTTTGGGGATGAGGAACTGTTGGGTCCCCCTTTACTCATGCTATTTCTCCCCTACTCAGTAGGAGATACAGAACTGGACTATGCCCAAATACACCAAATGGTCATATATTAGATTCAAGGTACTGAAAGTACAAGGAATCTTTAATATTTGTAGTTTAGTTCAGAAATTAAACTGTTTTTTTTAAACGGGGATTAAATTTAGGATCCACTGAAAAAAAGAGATGAAATAGGATTTTTAGCAAGGAAACCAGCTCTGAACTCAGAAGTCCCACATCTGGCCTTTGCTTTGAGACGAAACACTGTGCAACCTTGAAGCAACTAAATTTGCTTTCTAGATTTAATTTCCTGTTCTGTAGCCAAGCAAAGCTAATGGACCAAATGGCAGTAGCGTGAGTGAAAAATATACTGCGGTATTCTCCGGCAGCTCATATAAAGCCTCTGCAAGTGTTTCGGTGTAGTGCATCAAGTTTCAGCATTGAAAACTGACAATGAAATTAATTTTCCACTATTACCTCCTTGACCTAGAATAAGTCCCTTCAGCTTTCTAATTCTCAGAATTCTTGAGTTTAAAAAGGAAAGAATAATGGATTGTGAGGATTCAATGGGATAATCCACATAGAGTTATCTGACATTCAAAATAAGCATTCAATAAAAATATTCATTATTATTAATATCAGTATCTTCATATGCTATTGGTTCTTATGTATATTTCTATATTACAACCTCACATAGAGTCATTTCCATACTTCTGATTTACCAAGGTTAGTGTCACGATGAGATGAATTTGTTCAGTCACCTAACAAGCTATCAGCCATTAGTCAATAGAAGACAACAAGCAAGGTATAGATTTGAGAACATGACAGGCAACATCTGTGCTATCTTGGAACTTTGAATATAACTAGAGGAGCTATAAAACACATATTTAACTGTAGAATTAAAATTATTCCATGTAGTAAGTAGGTTCTAGAGAATAGCGGGTTCTGTGCCTGCCAGGAATGACATGGTTGGTTGTATCACATTGTAGTTTCTTTCTTTCCTTCCTTCTTCCTTCCTTCCTTCCTTCCTTCCCTCCCTCCTTCCTTCCTTCCTTCCTTCCTTCTTCCTTCCTTCTTCCTTGTTTCTTTCTTCTCTCTCTCTCTCTCTCTCTCTCTCTCTCTCTCTCTCTCTCTCTTTCTCTCTCTTTCTTTCTTCTTTTCAAGAAAGAGTTTCTCAGTGTAACAGCCCTGGCTGTCCTGGAACTCAATTAGTAAAAGCAACAGCCCTTGAACTCACAGAGATCTGCCTGTCTTTGCCTTCTGAGTGCTGGGATTAAAGGGTGAGTCACCATGCCGACTATACGATTTTCTTAAATGGTTTAGTATTCAATAGTATATTGCCATAGAGATTTTGTTTGCTTTCTTATTTATGTGTTTGTTTGTCTGTATTTGTTTGTTGGGGGCAAGAGAAGGTCTGATTTTGCAGTTTTAGCCAGCCTGGAACTTACTTTATGGACCAGGCTAGCCGTGAACTCACAGGGATCCCTCTTCCTCTGTCCCTACCAGGGTCCCTGCCTCCTAAGTGCTCAGACTAATGGCTCATGCCACTATGCCTGGCTAATATAGATTTGTATTTGCTTCTTTACATATTGTTCCCTCTCAACCAATGAAATGTGAATCCTATGAGTAACATTCATGCCTGTTTGATTCCTCAAGACAAACTGAGATCTTAGTATATATGCTCAGAATGACTAAGTTATAAAAGACTGTTGAATGAATAATTGAATTAAGAATGATTGAATGAGCCGTGTGATGATGGCACATGCCTTTAATCCCAGCACTCAGGAGGCAGGGGAAGGCAGACCTCTGTGAGTTCAAGGCTAGCCTGGTCTACAAGAGCTAGTTCCAGGATAGGTTCCAAAGCTACAGAGAAACCCTGTCTCAAAAAGCCAAAAGAAAAATAAAAGAATGATTGAATGAATAAATTCATCAGTGACTCTTCCCTCTCTTGTCCTCTAGTACTACTGTCCATTGCCAAGGCAGTAAACACTCTGTGACTGTTCTAGCATCCAACTAAACGTCTTCCTTCCAGTTTGCTCATGATGGATATTCATATTTATATCCATTGCTTGGCTATTTTGACTCAGCAGGTTTCAAAATAAACTCATCCTCTCGATCCCAATTCTTACCTTCTTTAGTTGATTCTTTTTTAGATATTATGCCACTCCTGCCAAAATCTGCACACCCAAATGGAGGCACACACATGTGTAACAATAACAGAACTCTCCAAGTAAACATATGCTTTAACACTTCTCCACAGGATTGTTTTCTGAATTTTTTCTTTTCTACGAAAGGGAGCACGGCATTATTGAGAGATGATGAGACTTAATCTATTCTCTGATGGTGGAAATAAAAACGTTATAGCCATCTCTAATGGCACAAATAGCTGATGCCATGAGGACAGGGTCAGAAAAAAGATATAGCGCTGTTGAGTATGCAGCCTTGAGCTACACTCTGACCTGTCTATAAAGAAGGGCCCTAAAGCTTAGACTGCTCTCTCATAGACATATCCTCTGCCAAATTCTTCCTGGAGGCACCACAGTCACTGGAGCTACAAGGTAAATCTGGGAAATTAAGGGGAATTCTAGGAAGGAATCTCTACAGGAGACTTCTCCACAGGCATTTGAGGACACGACTATTTGTCCTTTCTTAAGGAACCCATGCCACTCACTTCATCTTTCAGTTGACTCTTAGAATGAGAGGAAGAAACTTTGCTTGTCAGCGCTTCCTCGGGTTGGACCAACTTGAGTTTACTGGAGTAGATTTGAAAACAACTTTCAGACATTCTGCTCCTAGGAGACACTTAAGTGATTTTCTTGTTCCAAACACCATACTTCTGCTTTGTCAACTGTCGAGCTATAAGGATGAATAATTATGCCCCGTTTTACATATTTAAATATACACAGGCCCAGAAGCCCGCTTATATTGCCACACATAATTTATCATCATTAGTGAACTCTGAGAATTTTCTGGCATTGTGGGTGGGGTTTGTTATTGCTGATGATTTTATTTTCTAGTTTTGACATGAAATTTGAACCGGGGAGGTATCTGAATAAAGGTAGGGACTGGCTGGAGATAAGGTTCAGTGTTTAAGAGCACTGGCTACTCTTCAAGAGAGCCTGGGCTCCATTTCCTGCACCCACATGGAAGCTAACAACCATCAGTAACTCCACTTCCAGAGGATCCTACAACCTCTTCTGGCTTCTGAGAACACTGCATGCACATGGTGCACAGACAAATATGCAGGCAAAATACCCATGGGCATAAAATAAAAACAAATATATTTCTTTAAAATAAATCAATAAAGAAAGGAGAAGCTGATCAGATTGTCTTGTCACATAAACCCTTCCTTATTGAGTTTGTTTGACCAGTCAATGACTAATGAAAGTCAACAGAAGAGATTTACAGTGTAAAGACTGATGGGAGATTAGCAGCAGGTCCACCAATGGGTTTTCTTACTTAGAGATAGAGAACTAGTACAAACAGACACCGCTTGATTTCTCAGAAAACAAAGTGTGTGAGAGTGGAGACTTCCTAGAAAGCGATCAGAGGAAATGGGTAGTTGTTTTAAAGGGCTCACTTAGCAGTAAATGTGAAAATCTACCATAAGACTGTGCAGAGTAACTTAGCAGGATGGTGTAGCTGTGACTGGAGGGAAAAGGAGGGAGTACACAAAACATTCATTCATTCCATTCAAACTATTCTTTGATATCACATGTTAATATATTTTTTAATTTTTTTAAAGTTTAAGGAAATAAAGATATCAACTACCTTAATTTTATCATTATACATTTTCATCCATACATCACATTATCATACGGAACACAACAAAGCTCTATAATTAAAATAGCAAGAAAGATGGCTCAGTGGTTAAGAGCATTGACTGTTCTTCCAAAGGTCCTGAGTTCAATTCCCAGCAACTACATGGTGGCTCACAACCATCTGTAATGAGGCCTGGTGCCCTCTTCTGGCCTGCAGGCATACACACAGACAGAATGTTGTATACATAATAAATAAATAAATAAATAAATACTTTGAAAAGTATTCATTGTATCTCACTGTGTTCTGAATAAATGTCTGGAGAGGTCCATGTGGTGAAGGTTTGTTCTTCAGGGCTGTGCTAAGAAGATAGGGTGGGATTTTTAGGCAGGTGTAATTGGAAGTTCTTAAAGCATTGAGGGAGGTTGTGAAAGCTGTGTATCTTCTGCTTCCTCTCCGGCTTTGCAGCCCAGCTCGGGATTAAGGGGGTTTCTCTAATCAACTAATGCTGGAATGCTGTGATGTTTCAGTTAGAGTTTCAAAGTCAATCTTGAATGAAAGTCACTAAAACCATAGTATAAATACATGCACTCTTTTTTAAGCCTCAGGCATTTCGATAGAAGTATTAGAAAACTAATATATGAGTACTGACCTTATACAAAATTGTGTTTGGGGAACTAAAGTTGTTTTTTTTAAAAGGATTTATATTTATATTTTTCATATAATATATTTTGATCATGTTTTTACCCTCCCCAGTCTCCTTGCACATCAGTTTTGCTTGCATGATGATAATGCACCACATGTGTGCAGTGCCCACAGCGGCCAGAAGACAACATTGACTCCTTTAGACCTGGTGTTACAGAGAGTACAGGTTATTATATGAGTGCTGGGGTGTGAACCCTGGTCCTCTGCAAGAGCAACCAGTGCTCTTAGCCACTAAGTCAGCTCTCTAGCTGCTGATTTCCTATTGGTATTTCAAAACAATATCCAAATGATATCAAACAGAATGTTTATAAAATCATGCCAACAATTCTTCCATACCCCTCAAATTCTCCTAATCTTCCTCATCACAGTACCATCTTCTCCTGCTTTTTATTCTCTTTCACACTGTTCATTTCATTTCTTAGTGAATATTCTTGCCTGTGTTCTTAAATACAGGCAATATCTGGCCACTTCCCATCTTCCAAATTCACATCACTATCATTTCCCCTCTGGAAAACTGCAATGGCCTGCCAACTGGACGCTGTGTGTAACTTTATTCTCTCTTATTAACTATCCTTCACCAAGAATCTTAGGTGACCATTTAAAAACATATAGCCATGTTACAACTCTATCTAAATAGAGCCACTAGTACTCTATGGAATTCACAAGAAATTGAATGAACTTCCCAAGGATTTACCATGCCCTGTAGCATAAGATTACCTTTCTACACTATTCACTCTGCCTTACTTTCTACCTCTCTTAGCCATACTTATTCACTCTATCTCAGACACATTGGCTTCCTTGTTCTCTGAATACACTATGTTTTCCCCTACACATGAGCTATTTATACTTGATGTCTTCTCCCTCAATTGGCCCAACCCCCTCCCCACAAATGGAGATAGATGACGTTAACCTCATGTCTTCATATGGCTATACCCTTATCACTGAGCTCTTCAATCTTATTTAAAATTACCACACACCCATAATATCACCACTTCCATCTCTGTTATCAACTTCCCTGTTATTTTATTTAAAAATAAAGTTTACTGTTACCTTTGTCCTTGTCTACGCCTTCTACTAGAAACTAGGACCCAGGTTGCAGCAATTATTTTTTACTTCTTTTATACACAGAAGTATCTTCAGAACCCCAACAATAATGCATAGAAAACAAAAGATCTTCAATAAATAGTTCTGAAATGAGGTGAATAAGAAGGCTTACTTTCATGGATCCCATAGATTTAGATAAGAGGGAAACAAACCAAAAGCAATGACAAGTTAGCAAATGAACTTGCATTTGTAAGAGAATGACAAAGGTCTTGCAAAGAATTTAAACAGCATATGGATAAGTCGTACCAAGGTACTTCTTCCTTCAGAGTTGTTGGCACAGAAGGAATGAGGTATAATAGCATGAATCTTAGAAACAACCATAAAAAGACATGCAGCTAGAGGAAATACCTGCTCGAGGTTGTAATTTCCATGACCACAAGCAGACAATCACAGCTGGTAGTGAGCAAGGGCAGAATGATGGGAAAGGAAATCTAAGTGAAAGGACAGGTCAGCTCATGTATGGTTCTTGAGGTCAGGGATAGAAGCTTGGGTTTTATAGGAAGCACGAAGATGAAGAACTGGGAATTTTAAATTAAGTGAACACTTTAATGGGATTTATGTTTTAAGAATATATTCTTCACTGTCCTGAAAATATATTTGGGCAAAAGCAAAAATGCCATGGATTATAACAGTGATAAAGGGTGGGAAAAGGTATACGAAGGTAAAATGGATTAGACGTAGAAGATGAGGGAAAACGAGAAAGGGAGACTTTTCTTTGGGTGTGGTCTGATAGGTAGATCTAATTCGAAGGTATTTCTATCAAAAAACAAGTATTGATCCTCTGAATCTTTCATCAGCCGTTCCCTACTACACCCTCACATCATGTTAAAACACTCAGGGATGCTCAGAAGTCCACAGTCCGGAGGGCTCTTAGAAGAGGAATGGAACTGCCAGAGTTGAGGGGAAAGCTAGCTGCTGCCTCTCCAGTTGCTGTGGACCTCAGTTCAGAAAAGAGGGCCAGGCAATTTCAATCGGTAAAGTGTGGTCTACAGGCAATTTTATGTGACACTGTCTGGTACAAGAACAGCTAAAATATTTGGTTCAACAATATTCTATGTGAATCTAGGGGGTTGTTGATTGATGGGACAAACATCTGAACTGATAAACTCAGTAGATTTCCATATTCTGTATAAGCTTCATTCAACATGTTGGAGGTTCTAAAGAACAAGTCTGGTGAAGAATTTCCTCTCTCATCCTGCTGGCAAAGCTGCAACATTGGTCTCCTACCCTTGACTATATCATCAGCTTTCTATAGTTGCCAGTTTATAGACCGCAAACTATAGAGTTATTCCTGATAAGACTTGGCAAAACATCAGCTCACCCCAGATAAGAAATCAACAACAGCCAAAGTATGGATACTATCAAAGTCCAAATTAGTGAAGCAATAATTTTTAGTGGGGTAACTTACAGTAGTGTGGGTGAGGGGCTATTATAGCAGCAGAAATGACTCAAAGACACTCATTACCAAAGACCACGCCAAAATGCATGACAACTCCTGAAATATGGAAAGCCTGAGTGTATTGGACAACCCATAGGCATCTCAACAGACTGAAAAATATCCTTTCTAAATAGCTCAGTTGGTCTGAGGCTCTTACGGTCAGTATGGCCAGTCTCTGCTTCATCTTAGCTGGCTTCTGTCTCTTCCTGATAGCTCAGCGGGTCTGGGACTGTTTTAGGTAGATTGAATAAATGGTCTTTCTCTATTTCAGAAGGTTTTGCTAGTCTGGGACTGTCTTTATCAATAATCTTTACTGTTTTTATAGACTTGGAGAAAAAAGCCAGGTAAATCTGGTCTGTTTCGGGAATCTTTTTTGAAATTTTTATGTACTTTCCTGACCAGAATTCCTTATAAAATGGAATATTTTACCTTCCTTTGTAACATCCTAAGTCTTGGAAAACTACCCTCAAAGATGGATAGCCTTATCTCAGAAAAAATTGCTACATAACACCATGTACTTTAATCTAACTAATGTTTCCATTCAATAGTATTTTGTAAGAATTCCTTATACGTAGGGGCCACATGACTCTAGAAAATTCATACATGAAAATGCACTGGTCTCTATTTTAAAACAGCTTTGTACTCTGCAGACTAAGGAACCAGAAGAACCAGAACTGATTTGGGAATCAAATTTTATAAAACATAGTCTTCAAAGCCATTAAGAAAATCAGGCTTTGATGAGGACCATTAAAGGAAAGCTATTTTCTCTTCACGTAAAGAATAAATGTGCTTGTGACCATGAGTGGAGACATGGCATTCTTAGCTTCAAAGATATCATATAATATAGAATTGTTTCTTTCTTTAAGAGTTAATCCAGCTGGACAACAAGAGATTCCTAAGATTCAGTAATAGAATTTCTACTTTAGAGGTAACCAACATCTTATTTAAAACTCACTCATCAGAAGGTAAAGCATACCTAGTAAACTTAGCCAGACACCTATAGATGTGAGCCCATAAGCAGTAAGAGAACTGCCAATACTTTGCTAAAGCTATGATTCCTAACTGCATTCTAAGGACCTGTTTTAATACCAGCCAACAGTGTAGCTCTCAGCCTGCATCAGAGAAACTTCTCTATGCAGCAGATGTAGACCAGTACAGAAGATCACAAGTAGTCAAAGTGAAGAGAACGCCTGACTGTGAGAGTTCCAGCCCCGACTGTTATGGCATCAACATGCCTCCTTCATCTACAGCTCAGGGGACATTGCAGAGGAGAGAATAAAAAGGTCACAAGAGCCAGAGGATCATAGAGTTTGCCGTGAGGTTTTTTTCTATCTGTGACAGGAAAGTTAAATCTGTGAAATCTCAACAACATGGTTGCCTAAGCAAGGTCTGAACGGTGAATAGTGGGCATGCCAATGTGAGTGGGGAGAAGTCTCACAGGGCCCCATCCCTTAGATGAAGAGATACAGACAATTAAAAACTGCTGAGAAGAGAATTAGTCATCCCCAGGAATGAGGCTTCCCAAATGTTTATCCAATGTCAAGTAGCCCTAAAAATGTATACATACAAGCAACACGAAACAGACTCAGCGGGCTACATTTATATATAATCACTACATATATATCCAACAACTATAATTAAAAAAGAAGCCATGGATTTGAAAGGGAGTGGGGATTGAGACATGAGAGTACTGGAAGGAAATGAGGGAGGGGGATGGTATGATAACACTTTCATTAAATTTTACAAAACAGTTAATCCAGCTGGGCTTGTCAATCATCTGGCTAAGAGACTATATCTCAGGAAGGGTGATATACTTAAAGCCATGTTTAAGGTTATGGGAGGAATAATTATCTCCTTGATGAGAGAATGCACTTATCCTTACCATAAATTCCATCCCTGTCCAGTTGTTTGAAGAATTTCCATCATGTAGTCCAGCAGAGCCTGCCAGCTTTTGAGAAAGCTTGCCTTTCTCTTTTTCTTCTTTCTCTTGCCTAAAAATCTTTTCCCTAGCTCTTCGGGCTTCCTCACTCTTTCTCTGAAGCTCCCTCCCCCCGGTAAGAGAATATGAGTATATATTTGAGAATAATGGAGATTTTCTCAAGGAGCTTGAGATCTAGAAACTTGATGATCATCAAAACCACCTGAGCCAGTGGTTTTGGGGGCCTCAGGTTGTGATTTTAAATTCTAATAAAAAAATACCCTCAAGCTTCTTTTCAAGGCTGTTTTTAGAGGACCTTAATTTCCCTTGTAATAATACTTTCTTTGTAAAGCAGTCATTTGAAAATACACATTTTTAAGAGGAACATTTAAGGATAAAACTGACAATTTTAAATGTCTGAATATAAAAATTTTCAGTCTTTGAGTTGGAGATATATATGTATGTGTGTGTGTGTGTGTGTGTGTGTGTGTGTGTGTGTGTGCAAGTGTGCAATATGGGCTGTACTAGTCCCACAATCTCATTTTGTTCCCTTTTTAATATTTTCAAATTATTCAAAAAAGGCTAAAACACACATACATTCACGCTTAGGTTAAAAATATAGTCAAATATGCAGTACACTGGATATACAAATAGCTCGGTGTGCCTAGAATTACTATCATTCATGATAATACAGACCAAGTAGATACTATTGATATCTTGATGTGTGGATAGAGTCAGATTGACCTGCCCAATAATGCTATCCCCAGAATATCTCAGGAAGATTCTCCTTGCCAATTATTATAAGATGGGCCTAATCTGTAAAATCCAGCATTATTGCCTTAAAAGCTGTGCCAGTCAACTAGCATTTGGTAGCTGTATGGCATTGATGTTAAGTAAATTCTTGTGCTTACTTTATGTTTCTTCTTGCCCTTGCTGATATGAAAAGGCCTTGACTTTTGAATTTATCTTATCCAACTTTAATGAGGAAGGGCTAAGTAAACTCTATTGAGATTTAAAACAACCTTCTGGGAGCCCAGGGAAACTTAGGTCTGTTTTGAAGGCATTTTTATTTCTGAGCCAATTAATCATGTGTCCATTGGGGAGGGAAGGGGCCCTTTATTCATTTCCTAAGTTGAGTATAATTACACTAAATTGAGTTATGAAAACCCTAAGCCCATTTAGGCTGTGACTCTTGCATCACAATAAGTAACCCTTTACTTGACATATCCACGAGAAAGCCCACAGAGCTAAGAATAAATTGGCACAGGCTAGTGTTCTTAAAACACACATTTAAAGAAAGTAGATTTGGCATTCAGCCATTTTCCAGGGGTGCTAGTGCCTCAGAAACACTAACTTCACAGAATGTTATACCTGAAAGGATCTGTTCCAGGCCCCCTGATGATTCCTGTACCCTCCGGGGTAAATCATAATCTGTCCATTTATGGAAGCTTTCCAGTCTCCTTCATTCAATCATTCTGATATATTTAACATGAGGCAACCTAGAAATATTTTCTATTAAGAATGTTCCTCTGGAAAAAGACCAAGTTAGAATGATAAATACGTATAAAAATTCCATAATGAAACCTATTACTTTATGTACTAACTAAATTTAATTTAAACATTATTAAAAATAATTTTCTATGTATAAGTATACATATATAGTTTAAATGAATTTTCTCAACTGTGCTGACAATGTTCTCTATAAAAACACAAGAGCCAAAGACCACCTAACAAAACCCCAACACCAAGCATGAGAAGCCTGTTTTTGAGTTGCTGGTCAGGGTTGTCCAAGAGAGAGCCGAAACATTATGAACTATTAGTAATACCCTTTGTTGCCTTCCAGAGCTGGAAGGTAAGTGCCTATTGCTGAAGATAAAATGCACTTCAGCCACAGGGCTTAGAGGCCTCCAAACTGGAGCTGACCTGAATGCCCCCTCTCGAAGGACTAGCTTTCGTTGCATGGTAGCAGAAAATACCATGCTAGCTTCCAATAGAGAGAGGGCAACCAGCATTCCTACCCAGATATGATACCTATTAACCACATCAAAGACCGGCATGACACAAAAACCGAAGTCTTAAGGATACAGTAATGGTTCACATATCTTGGCAGTAACTAACAACTCTCTATGTAGATTTAAGACCTGCTCAATATGAGGGAAATCACACATGGACTTGCTACTGGAAGCCTAGCCAACTATCCAGGGCTAGTGAAATCAGGAATCTTGGAGGAGAACCTACAACAACCACTTTACTAAACCAGCATAATTCCTAAATACATTTTAAATAATTGTTCTCATACCCATAGTGTAGCTCTCATCCCTCAGTAGGAAATTTATCTGTAACAGATGGAGACCATTATAGAAAACCAAAATGAACCAAAAATGCAGAGTTGTGGTGCCTGGATCCAGTGAATACATGTACAAAATAATTCCTTCAACTAAGGCTAAAAGAACATTGCAGAAGATGTGGCAGAAAGATTGTCAGAGACAACTGGAGTGTGCTGTGAGACCATGTCTCCTAGCAATTTTAGATGCTACATCCATAAAGTTTCACCAACATGACTACCTAAACATGAGTTTGATATGGGATTTCCTTCTGTATGCTGTGAATACCATTGGTGAATAAAGAAACTGCCGGTTGATAGGGCATAACTTAGGTAGGCAGGGAAAATGAAATGGAATGCTGGGAGAAAGAAGGGCAGCCAGAGAGAAGTCATACAGCTTCTGCCAGAGACAGACACTGAGAACTCTACCCAGTAAGCCACAGCCATGTAATGATACACAGATTAAGGGAGATGGGTTAAATTAATATGTATGAGTTAGCCAATAAGAAGCTAGAGTTTAAGGGACAAGCAGTGATTTAATTAATATGGTTTCTATGATTATTTTGGGACTAAGCAGCTGGGAACAACAAGTGGCCTCCTCCTACATGAGCTGAACAAAGGCAACAACAATAGATGCATCAAAGTAGACGGGGGAAAGTCCATGATGCTTCAACCCTACACAAAGAACTATAGGCTACTAAGAAACTCTGAGAGTAAGAGAAAGGATTTTCTTCAGGGAAGAACATACCAGATATGCAAACCTGAAAACATATACACAAGTGACATTATACATACCGAGCAGGTAATATATAAGAATATTTATTATACACACACACACACACACACATACACACACACACACACACACACACACACACATATATATATATATATATATATATATATACATATATATTATGTAACAACAATTAATGAAAAAAGATGCCATGAATTTGAAGAGAGCAAAGAAGTGTATATGGAACCCATTTACTTAGGGGAGAAAAAGGATAGGGGTATGATGTAATTATATTACAATCTTAAAAATATAAGAAAAATGAGAATAACTTTCATTTTTTATTTATCTTACTATGCAGCTCTAACTGGTGTGCCTCACATTCACAAAGATCTGTCTTCTTCTGCCTCTTGAGTGTTGAGAGTAAAAGGTATGCACTACCATACACAGCCTAGGATTGTTTCAAAGATGAAAAGAATGGGACAAATAAGAAGGATATTTGGGTATAGATAGATAATAGTGCTCATTCCAAATTGAGGACACAGAGACATCTCAGTAAATCTCTGGGAAGACATATCTTCATTTATTATTTGCTTATTATTCCATCTTTCTGATGTATAGGAGAGCACAGAATGCTTTCAGTATGATTCTTGGCTTTACTTGAATAGTAAACTTAGGTTATAGACCAAATCTAGCAGTATAAGTATACTATCCATTAGCATGTGTGACTTTAATATTTTTAGTAGATTTTCTGAAGTCAATAACTACAATATACTCTTACATAGACATACCTTTGGCACATGGTGTGATTTCTGACATGTGTTCATGGAACATGGGTTGTATACGTATATAAGAATCTAGGCCAATGCACAGAGAACAAAGTTAACTTCATTTTAGTCTTGCCTACTGACATGGAAAAAGGGATTTACTTCTACACTACCTCACCTTATAACAGCTATGTATTTGAAATATTTTTTCTAAATCACACCTTCACCATGTTAAACCTACTCCATAGTTTTCTGTCACAATGTGAATTTTCTGCCATTCATTCATTCATTCATTCCCATTACCTCAAAAGAACACACAGGAACTACAATTGAAAATGGACAACTTCCCAAATCAAGCAAGACTCTGGCCCAAACCAGGAGAGGAAGAAACAGTAATTCTTTCTGGCACATTAATTAATTATCACACAGATTGCTTATTGATTTTCTTGTATTCAGTGTGATGCTTTATGAAGCAGTCTCACTTCATACAAAGTGTGCAGTCTGAAGAAAGTTAACAGATCAAAACATATCAAATGTTTTAGAATACAAGGTTAGAAGTTATCTCAAATAATGTCCAGAAAGATACTCTACTCATACTTGAACATATATATTGCCCTTGCATAGTTGACCAAATTCTGTGGCTGTGAGGCAAAGGAAAACTATTTGAATGTAAGTTATGGCCCATGGGAACTTTTTTTTATGGTGAGATATGCTCAGTATTAGTTTCCAGTAGTGAATCTATCAGAGAATAATAAAATGGAACCAGGGAGAAGATGGATGAATTCAGAAAGCAGGTGACTGATTAAGAAAAGAAGACTAACCTAGTTATGAAAGTCCTGCCTATAAACTAGAAATGAAGAAATATGAGGTGTGCTTTAGCACGGAAACATGATGCTAGCAGAATAAGGAAAGAGACGAGACAGAAAGGGGAGAAAAGACAGAAAAAGTGAAACTAAAGAGACAGGGCAAGTGAAGATTTGAAAAGGCAAATAAAGAAGAAACATCCTGTAAAATATATGCATAATCATGCAAAAATAAAGAGGATAAATTAAAATTCTTGGTTGGGGTCTGGAGAAATTTTTCAGTGGGTTAAGATCTCTTGTTGCTCCTGAATAGTTCCCAACACCCACATTGCTGCTAAGAAATGTCTATGACTTTAATTTCATGGAATATAACTCAATGGTCTGGCCACCTCAGGTACCAAGCATCCAAGTGGTGCATTTCAATGCATGCAAGTAAAATACTCATAACATAAAATAAAAATAATTATTTCTATAAATAAAATTAAGATAATAAAATTCATTATTATCTATCTCTAAAAGAGACACTTAGTTCTCCTGAAAGAGCATGAAGATGCACATATTTCTGCAATATGCTATCTCAGAAGTATTTTCATACATCTTCCTGTGATGAGTTTAGTGTTCTGTTTTTATAGAAAGTTAGGTAGAAAATAAGAATACATACATTTCCTTTCTCTTATGTGATGAACACATGTTCTAGTTTCTGCCACAATTTTAGGCATAAAGTTTCACATTTCAAAACAAATATAACTACAATAGTCTGAAGAAAGGTTCACCAATTTTATAATCCTGTGATGAGTATCCCATGTATATTGCTTTTATTTCTACTAAGGAAAATTTGTAGGGGTAAGAGTAGGATTAAATTTTTTCACTTTTTAAATTTTTTTAAAAAAGAAAGCAAACTATCTTTTTTCATTTTACAAAGAAATCCCAGTTCCTACTCTCTCCTTTCCTCCCATTCCCTCCACCTATTCTCCCACTCCAACCCTCATCTACTCCTCAGAGACGGTAAGGCACATTGCTTTGGGGAAGATCCAAGGCCCACTCTACTATATCTGAATATGGGTGACAATTGTATGACTGGGGCAGACTGTGGGGCCACTGGTAGTCGCACCAGGATTTATCCTTACTGCTCATACCCTCTTTTTGGGAAACTATTCTTTTTGGATGAAAAGGATTAAATTAAGGAAAATGGACACACAGGTTGTAACTGCATAGAGCAGAACAAGAGATGAGTGATTACCCACCTAGCTGCCCCCCCACTCTTTATCTTGGCCCTTGGTACTAGGGTAAGACCATGGGCCCCTCCCCTGCCTGCCTCAGCTTCACTAACCAGCCAGCAGGCAAATTTCCTGCAAGTATACTGCTCTAACACCCTCACCCAACTGTAAACTACAAGTCTCACTCACCGCCCCCACTACTTATCCCCTGTGACCTCAGAGGAACTCTGAAGCACAGGCTGTGATGGCACAGAGTGGACCAAGAGGTTAGTGATCACCCACCCAGCTGGCCCCCTCTCTCTCTAGGCCCTCTGTACTGGGTAAAACCCTGGGCCCTTCCCCCACCTGCATCAGCTTCACTAGCCAGTCAGCAGGCATGCTTCCTGCAGGTAAGTTGCTCCAACACCCCCACCCAATTGATCAGACCCTGTAAGCCACAAATTCCACTCCATTCCCCAAACCACCCATTCCATGTGACCTCAGAGGAACTCTGAAGCACAGGTTGTGACTACACAGAGCAGACCAAGAAAGTGAGCCAAGAGAGACCTCAGTGGCTCCCTGAGACACAGACAGCAACATGGTATGGGAAGTCCTTCTGTATATGTGTTGATTTTATTAGTTAATCAATAAAGAAGTTGCTTGGGCCTATGGCAGGACAGAATGGCACAAGGTGGGAATTCCAAGCTGAGGCAGAGGAGAAAAGAAAGTGGATTCAGAAAGATGCCATGTAGCTGCCTAAGGACACAAATGACCCTAAACCTTAGCAGTAAACCATGAGCCTTGTGGTAAAATACAAAAGAATTAAAATGGGTTAATTTAAGAGGTAAGAGTTAGTTAATAAGAAGCCTGATCTAATAGGTCAAGCATTGCTTTAATTAATAAAGTTTAATAATTAATAAATGTATAATTATTCACATATGGGGGGCCAGAAGCAAATGAGCAGTCTCTGTCAACAAAATGGCACCCAACTTGGGGCAACTACATCTACGTAATACCTGAGAGAACTTGGGAAGGGATTCTAGACACAAAAGAACAGAGTTTCGCACAGCTTCTTGGTAGCCCATTTTTCTGATGAGCTATGTTTGCTGGTGGGAAGCAGGGATGCCATGGGTCCTTTACGAAAGGTTTCTTGACTTGGCATTGACAGTAAAGTGAGGGCTTCTTCCTGTTTTGTGCTGGCACGAAAAGCTCTTTTGGGAGGTCTAGCTATGGAGCATTTAAATGGATTTTGTAAACAGAGTGTTACAGTTTGATTGATGATGACCTGGACCTGGTGCATCCCTGGATGCTAGGGCAGAGAGCTTGGCTCATAGAGTTGGTGGTAAATATATCTCTGCCATGTTGGACCAGCCAGAGCCAAAAGACAAAGCAACCTTAGTCCTAGCAATATCTACTTAGCAATTTTAAAAAAAAGGCTCTCCTGGTCAGAAAATGATTACAGATATGCAATTAAGGCATATTAAAATTAAAAAACTCTAAATAGGTCACAGTATGTTTTAAAAAATATACATAGACTTAAAAAAGAATAAAAAAGTTATAAAAATAGTTTAAAAAATAACAAAAGTCTTTAAAGAGACAAAATATAGACATTCACAAATTAAAGGCATGAAAAATAAGCCACATTAAAAAAAGATACCCATAGGGTCTAGATTATGTATATTATTGTGTCTTCTTTAACTTTTGACTGTAAATGAGATAAATATAGAGACACATTGCATGGTACGGGCTGCTCAGCTAAACCAAAATATATTTTAAAGGTAGTTTGACTTCAAAATTTTTGTTTAAATCTTATAACTATAATTCTTGTTTCATAACTGTATTATATATGCAATTTTACTATGTTAAAGTTAAACATCTTCCTTTTTATTTGGAGAAAAAAAGAGGAAATTGTGTGGAAAGTCCTTCTATATATGTGTTGTTTTTATTGGTTAATGAATAAAGAAGCTTCTTGGGCCTATGGCAAGGCAGAATAGAGCAGGGCAAAATTACAAACTGAGATAGAGGAGAAAAGAAGGTGGAGTCAGAGACACCATGTAGCTGCTAAAGGAGCCAGATGCCCCAAATCCTTACCGGTAAACCACGAACCTCATGGTAAAATACAAAATAATAAAAATGGGTTAATTTAAGATGTAAGAATTAGATAATAAGAAGTCTGAGCTAATGGGCCAAGCAGTGCTTTAATTAATATTGTTTCTGTGTAATTATTCACATATGGGCATCTGAAAACAAATGAGTAGTCTGCTAACAGTGACAGTACAGAGCAGACTGAGAGCAGCTCCCTCTCTCTGCAGGCACAAGTTGGAGGAAGATATGGGTAAGAGCCAATGAAAGAATTCATTCAACAACCTAAAAAGCAACATAGTAATACCAGAACCCAGAGATTATACAAAAGGAAGACTTGATCACCTGAATCCAAAAGAAGCAGAAGAAAATGATTTTAAATATAACTTTATGAGGATGATAGAGACTGTTAAAGAGAAAATGAAAATTTCCCTTCAAGAAATGGAGGAAAAGACAAACAAAAATGGAAGAAATCAATACATCTCTTAAAGAAACTCAAGAAAACCAAGAAAAAACAATCAAACGTGTGAATAAAACAATTCAAACAGTTCAAGACTTGAAAACTGAAATAGAGGCAATAAAGAAAACACAAACCAAGGAAGAGAATTCTGAAACTGGAAAATCTGGATAAATAACAGAAACTACAGAGGTAAGTATAACCAACAAAATACAAGAAATGAAAGAGAGAATCTCAGGTGTTAAAGATATATAGAGGAAATAGATTTATCAGTCAAAGAAAATGTTAACTCCAACAAATTCTTAACAGAAAACATCCAGGAATTCTGGGACACCATGGAAAGACCAAACCCAAGAATAATAGGGGTAGAAGAAGGAGAGGAACTCCAGTGCAAAGGCACAGAAAATATGTTCAACAAAGTCATAGAAGTAAACTATCCCAACCTAAAGAACGATAGCCATATGAAGGTACAAGAAGCTTGCAGAACACAATATATACTGGATAAAAAAAGAATCTCCTTGCCATATAATAATCATAATATAAAACATATAGAATAAAAAAGAATATTAAGAAATGCAAAGAGAAGTTAAGTAACATATAAAGGCAGACCTATCAGAATTATACTCGACTTCTTAATGAAAATCATAAAAGCCAGAAGGCCCAGGACAGGTGTGCTGTAGACTTTAAGAGACCATGGATGCAAGCCCAGACTACTATACCCAGCAAAGCTTTCAATCACCATTGACAGAGAAAACAAGATAAAACCTAATTTAAACAATGCCTATCCACAAATCCGGTCCTACAGAAAGTACTAGAAGGAAAGCTCCAACCCAAGGAAGTTGACTGCATCTACAAAAACGCAGGCAACAGATAATCTCATACTAGCAAACCCAAAAGAATGGAAACACACAAACACTACCACCTAAAAATAACAGGAATTAACAATCTCTGGTCATTAAAATATCTTAATATCAATGGACTCGATTTACCTACAAAAATACACAGGCTAAGAGAATGGCTATGAAAGCAGAAGCCTTCCTCCTGCTGTGTACAAGAAACACACCTCAACCTCAAAGACAGACATTACCTCAAAGTGACATGTTGGGAAAAAATTTTCTAATCAAATGAAAATAAGAAACAAGCAAGTGTGGCTATCCTAACATCTCACAAAATAGACTTCAAACTAAAATCAATCAGAAAAGATGGATAAAGACACTTTATACTCATAACAGGAACAAGACATCAAAAATAAGACCCACATTGGAGCACCGGACTGAGCCCCCCAAGGTCCAAATGAGGAGCAGAAGGAGGGAGAAAATGAAAAAGGAAATAAGGACTGCGAGGGATGCGATCACCCACTGATACAAGGGGACGGATCTAATGAGAGTTTACCAAGGCCAGTTGGACTGGGACTGAACGAGGACGCTATCCAATCAGATTCTCTGAATGTGGCCGGATTCTCTGAATGTGGCTGGCCTGGAGTCTTTCTGAAAAGCCATTGACAATGGCACTGGGACTTGTTTCCTCTGCATATACTGGATTTTGTGGATCCAGTCTGTCTGGACACTCACCTTCCTGAACCTGTAGGGAGGGGGGAAGAACTTGAACTTCCCACAGGGCAGGAAACCCTGACTGCTCTTAGGGATAGAGAGGGAGGAGGAGAGGGAGTGAGGGGAGTGGGAGAGTGGTGGGAGGAGGGGCAGAAATGGAAACTTTTATAATTTAATAAAATTACTTTCTAAAAAAATGTTTAAAAATTACAAGCAAAAACCTCTAAAAAATAAAATAAAATGTTAACTTTTTGTTGAAAAAAAATAAGTCTCCATTAGAAAGGTTTGGGAAAAGAGGGGTATAGGGGCATTAGGGAAACAAAGATAATTGGTGGGGAGATTAATCAAAGCAAACAATATAATGGAAAGGCCATATATATAAACTTACCATTTTATAACCTCAATAATAAAACACAAAAGAGAGACTTATGGGAGTTACCCTGCTTAGCTAGATAGTGCTGTTCCTATTAACAGTGGGATACTAAACAATATTCCTAATCCAAGGTGTAGGATACTTTCACAGAAGAGACATCTAAAGCCCTTAAACAGTACAGACTTTTTTTCAGTCCTCTTGGTTACCTATTAAAACTAGAAATTAAGACCCTGTTGCTGAAGATAACAGACATCTTGGTTGTAAGATGTAGAGAAAGAAATCTAAAGCCATGCTGGACTGGAAGTTTCTTCTCTGCTGGCTAACTTTCAAAGTCTTAGAAGATGCTATGCATGAAAATGAGACAGAACAAGCATCGGTGATGTTTCCCAGTTATAAATCTTATAAACCAAAAAGCTAACCACTTGGGAAAGACATGCCCTCCTGTACAATAATGGCTTGATTGTTGTGGGGGTAAAGAATCACCCTCTTATTGGATTTAAGTTCTACTTCATGGAAAGAAACCCATGTCTGATATTGTAAGTATGGTTAATAGTTAATGACTGAGGGGGGGGGGGTAATAGTTCCAAATAAAACATTTACTACTTTTATGTAATGAAATTGACAAAGCATCCAGCTGCCTCCTAAATCTCTGTGTTTATACCCATAGGGGAAAAAAAGCTATTCTCAGTCTTTATAAGAGAAGCCTCTTTTTTCAGTGAACAATTGATACATAAGATTCATTATTACCCAAGGTACTGAAAATAAGAGCAGTTATGGGTTCATCCCCATAGGACATTTAAACAACCAGCTCTAAGGCACAAGGAATTTTGTACAAGATGGATCAGGAAGTATATAAGATGACAGAGTAAAGTGCTGTGAAGTGCCATCTTCTTGACTCAATACAACCAATGCAATCAAGAATTCACAACTGCAGTAATCTGAACTGGGCCCATATGCTCTGCCAACAATAAGTCATGGGAAGGGAAGAGGCTGGAGTGGTTCTATCATTTAATGCTGAACTACTAACTATTAATAGATTCTTGGAGAAGGCGGACCATTGTGCTCTGTTATATACTCACTGCTGAGCCCACCAGGTTGCAATTGTTAACTCCAAACCCATGGTCACAATATGGCTCTGGTTAAACTTGGGTCACAAGGTAGGATAGGTATGACTATGAGAAAAATAGGTGTAGAGAAAAGGTGGAATAGATATGGATCATAGGAAAAGAGGAGCAGTAGGGAGTGAAAGTGGTTAATATATATTATGTACATATGTGAAACTCTCAAAGAACAAGTTTAGCAATAATGATGATGATGGCAAAACTTCCCAAAATGAACCATAGATTTAATGAAACTCCTATCAAAATTCCACCTAGCCATATTGCAATCCAAGCACTTAGGAAATAGATACAAGAAGACCATAAGTTCAAGGCCATTCTCAGCTACATAGTGAGTTTGAGGACAGCTTGGGTTATATGGAACCCTTTAAACACAGACACATGCATATGAGCACAAAACTTATCAATCTCTGTTTTTTCAAAAATGTATAGACTGATCTTAAATTTCGTATGAAATACAGAAGAACACATGACTCTGAATAAACAAAGAAACCTAGGAAAATAACAAATATGAAAGATTAAAAAATTAAAGTTAAAAATTCCTGATTTCAAGGTCAATACAAAGCTATAGTAATCAAAAGACCGTAAAACTGAGATAAGTATAAATGAATAGATCGACAAAGTGAAATTGTGTATCTAAGTATCAAATTATAGGTTTAAGATCATTTGGTTCAAAACTATTCAATGAGAAAGGATTAGTCATCTGAACATATGTGTATACTGTATATGCATATATTACATGTAAACATATATGTATGATAACTGGTTTGTATAAAATTATATATTATTTTGTTTAATTACAAAGATATTTATTTACTCTTTAGAAATACTGAAGGGCAAAATATAACACATCAGGAAATACCCATTATGTAATTTGTGAGGTATATGCTAGTACCTAGTACCCTTGTTGAATAAGTGAAGTAAATTCAATCTCAGAAAGGCTAAATCTTTTCTTGTAAATTTCATAAGATGAAAATACCAGAGCACAGATTTAAACCTAGATATATGGTCATGTAATTGGAGAATATTTTCATTGCATGAGTCAAGACAACAAAACTTTAGTAATACATTTATGACTCCCGAAAAAAATGGCTCTGCATACACTCCAGTTCTCAGGCTTTAGTGCACCACTGTTCATCACCATATAAGGACCTAGGCAACCAACTTTTCAGAATGAATAGCAAAAGATGTATGTGTCACCTTGTAATGTAACCAGAACACTGATGTCCATTTTATAGGTGAAAATAATACATCATCCTAAATTTCATTTATAGATTGTTTACCTTCTACCAGACACGCTAAATACTTCAACATGTGTTCTTACTTCATCAATGTAAATTTACTTGAAATCTGATTGTTAATGCCAGTTGAATAATTCAACTATGGTTCAAAGGAGACAAAGGAGTTTTTCTATCTACATATAACTAATAATGGATTTCAGCTCTAAACCTTTCTGACTACAGTGCTTATTTGCTGGTACCCTATGAAGTAGGTGAATTGTAATTTCTTATTCCTCTGCATTAGAAATAGAACAAAAATGATGGTATCAAATCACTTGCTCTCCTTTTGTTATATGTTTCCTTGACTTGTTCTGTTTCATTTTAGCTATCGATGCTCTTTTGTGTGACATGCCCTGTTGAATTCTGTTTTCTCACTTCTGAATAGGTGTCGATGACTACAGAGCTTCAGAATGACTTCTCTTCCCTCTGTTTCCCACCCCTCTTATTATCTTTCATTTTCTGGTGTTTTTCTATCCTGTAGGATCACACAAGTGTTCAGGATGGTTGACTATTCTCTAATTTGAGGAGATCCCAAGAGATGGCCTCACAAATCAGTGTTAGGAATCTCATAAATAAAAATGAATTTCCTTGTCATTATGGTTGTTGAATGTTCAAGAGTCTATCTTTAAAATGAAATGGCTCTGGCCCCTACACCTCACCTGGGCAACACAGTAGAGCTGGCCCTGAAGGTGTAGGTGTGGGAGAGCCAAGCCTGAGGACATGATAGCAGGAGAAATGGCCCTGCCCCTTGATCATTGCTGAAATGGGTGAACTAGCCAGAGCAATGCTGGAGAGCTCACCTTGGTGGTGAAGACAGGGGAGAGTTGGAAGACTGAACAACCCTGCAACTACCCATGACCAGAAGCAGGGTTATATGTTGGCCCACCCCAACATCCACCCCATCTGTGATCTCCTGGAGCATGGTGAGGGGGTCAGGATGGACCCAGGGCTGCAGGATCTCTATGACACTGCAGAGCAATGGGATGTCTAGGAAGAGACCCAGTGAGGACCCAGCATCAATGGTGCTGAGACCAGAGTCCTTTGACTGGACCAGTGATTCTTTGAAATGACCCCCTTAATGTAAAAATCTATGGAAAAAAGGATTTACTATGTGAATCATTGTACCACATTGAAGCTTCTGTGATGACAAGATTCTCCTTTTCTTCCTTTTCTCCACCCCCTCTTCCTCTCTTAAATTTTATTTTGTTTTATTTTGGGGAAGGTGGATGGGTGATATTGGGAAACATGATATGGAGACATGGTGTGAACAAAGACACAAACAATAAATAATAAAAAGAAAGTTAGAATGAAATTACTCTGGGAAAAACTGCCTAGATGTGTTGAATACTTGAAATGGTCTTTCTTGAAGAGGTCATGAAAGGAAGTTGTACATGAATGTGCACCCATGCACATGTATAGAGAGCTCCATTTACATAAAGGGGGAGCTTGGTGGGAGAGAATCTTACCCCAGACAAACATTCTGACTACTACTTCTACTGTACATTTTAGAAGTGCAAACACAGGGTACGAGTCAATACATAAGGACAGGTCTGAATTTTAGAACTGTGAAAAAAAAAGCTACATGGAAGAGAAAATTTTGTTTGTTTCTTAGACTCTCAATGAAACATTTCCCTGTTATAAATATAAGAGCACATAACATCTTATAACTTATCAAAGCTACATCACTTATCAGGCATACAAGGTATACAATGAAAAAGCAAAACACCAGAATTAGAATTGACTGGATCTACACACTGAGTTCAGTCCTGTTGACAGTGGCAACTTGTTGACTTCTCTGTACCTTTCCATAATAAAGTATGCAAACTCATCGGAAAATAGGTATGATCTTTGGCCTTCACCTCCTAGGAAACAAACTTTATTTTCCTAGGGATCTTAGCCAAATAGTAACAATGTAAACTTGCAGTTTGTGTCAGAAGTGATTGTACTCGTGAAACCTTTGACCTTTAATCTTTTAATTTGCCCTTTTGATGGGCACTGTGTGAGGACAGACTTAAAACACTAAATAAGCTTAAAATTCAGTAAGGTAGTCAATAAAAACCAGATGCACACATGTACTCATTATCATCATGGATACTTTTCTGTATTGCTTATAACACATAATCTCTTTCACATCAACACTTCTTTTTTCAAACATAATATTTTTATTGATTGTTTGGAAATTTCACACCATGCACCTCAATTGCAATCATTTCCCTGTCTTCCCAGGTCTGCTCTGCTTGTAACACCCCCCACAGGAGAAGGAGGAGGAAGAAGAAGCAGAAAGAAGGAGGAAGAAGAGGAGCAGGAAGAAGAGGTGGAGGAAGAAGAAAAAGAAGAGTGAAATTTGTGTTACCCACATAATCACTGAAGCATGGTCAAAACTCCCAGTGACCAGCCCCGTAAAGAAAATGGAGTCCCTCCCCCAGTCCCATCCCTGCCAGATGTCCTCAATTGTGGAGAGATACACTTCATCATCCTTAACACAATTTTTAGGAGCTCTCTTCAGTGATTTTCTGTCTAGGATGTTACTTTGTAAGGCTTCACAGAGAAACCAAGATTACTGGTCCACAGGCCATACTTTGAGCAATCACCACATGTGATCATGTATTCCTTGTATATTATTTATTACTTAAAACTTGCCATCTTGGCCTGGAAAGATAACTTCGTGAAGTAAGATACTTACCACCAAACCTTTAAATCACACATTTGAAGGAGAGAACTGATTCCCACAACTTGTCCTCGGGCTTCCAGATGTATTTTGTGGCATGCATGCCCCATCCCTCCAATTAATGTAATTTTAAATGTTTTTAAATATCTCTTTTTGAAAAACTAAACCAAAGCAGCTCTTTGTGACATGAGTTACTATGATTTTTATATTTTAATAATACATCCATTGCACAGTGATCATATCTACTCCCTGCTATATTCTCCCTCACTTGCTTCTTTATCCCCCTTCATGGTCATGTTCCTAGTTCCTCCTTTACTGTTAGTTCATCTTTTTGGTTGTGCTTGTATATATGATATGGGTCTTTTGAAGTATATCTTAGTTAACTTAAAATGATAATCTTCAGTTCCATCTATTTTCCAGCAAATAAAATCATTCTAGTCTTCTTTTCTGTTGAGGAAAATTTTATTGTATTTTTGGACCACATTAGTTTTACAGGTTCATTTGTTGATGAAGATCCAGGCTGATTCCATACTTGACTATGGTGAATAGTGTTCAAATAAAAGTGAATTTGAGCATCCCTATTGGATGCTGCCTTTGATCCCATTAGGGTATCCCATTTGATACCCTAGAACCGGTATACCTGAATCATATCTTAGTTCTAATTGTACAATTTTGTTTGTTTGTTTTTAGAAACTTCCATAGTGATTCCCATAGTGGCTGTGCTTTTTTATATTTGCACCAAACATGTATAAGAGCTACTTTTCAGGATCAACATAGTAAAAATGGCAATTCTACCAAAAGCAATCTATAGATTCAATGCAATCCCCATCAAAATCCCATCAAAATTCTTCACAGACCTTGAGAGAACGATAATCAAGTTTATATGGAAAAACAAAAAAGCCAGGATAGCCAAAACAATCTTATACAATAAAGGAACTTCTGGAGGTATAACCATCCCTGACTTCAAACTCTATTACAGAGCTACAGTATTGAAAACACCTTGGTATTGGCATAAGAACAGAAGAACAGAGAAGTCGACCTATGGAATCAAATAGAAGACCCGAATATTAACCCACAAACCTATGAACACCTGATTTTCGACAAGGGAGCTAAAATTATACAATGGAAGAAGGAAAGCATCTTTAACAAATGGTGCTGGCATAACTGGATGTCAACCTGTAGAAGAATGAAAGTAGATCCATATCTATCACCATGCACAAAACTCAAGTCCAAATGGATTAAAGACCTCATTATTAATCTGACCACATTGAACCTGATAGAAGAGAAAGTGGGAAGTAGTCTACAAGACATAGGCACAGGAGACCACTTCCTAGGTAGAACCCTAGTAGCACAGACAATAAAAAAAACAATGAATAAATGGGACCTCCTGAAACTGAGAAGCTTCTGTAAAGCAAAGGACACTGTCACTAAGACAAAAAGGCTACCTGCTGATTGGGAGAAGATCTTCACCAACCCCTCATGAGACAAAGTTCTGATCTCCAAAATATACAAAGGACTCATGAAACTAGACACTAAAACTCTAATTAACCCAATTAAAAAATGGGGTACTGAACTGAACAGAGAATTCTCAACCAAAGAACTTCGAATGGCCAAAAGACACTTAAGGTCATGCTCAACCTCCTTAGTGATCAGGGAAATGAAAGTCAAAACAACTTTGAGATACCGTAATCTTACACCTGTCAGAATAGCTAAACTCAAAAACACCAATGATAGCCTATGCTGGAGAGGATGTGGAGTGAGGGGAACACTCATCCATTGTTGGTGGAAATGCAAACTTGTGCAGCCACTGTGGAAATCAGTGTGGCGGTTTCTCAGGAAACTGGGAGTTAACCTCCCTCAGGACCCAGCAATTCCACTCTTGGGAATATTCCCAAGAGATGCCCTATCATACTACAAAAGCATTTGTTCGACTATGTTCATAGCAGCACTATTTGTAATAGCCAGAACCTGGAAACAACCTAGTTGCCCCTCAATAGAAGAATGGTTAAAGAAGGTGTGGAACATACACACATTAGAGTTTTACTCAGCGGTAAAAAAAACAATGACATCTTGAATTTTGCATGCAAATGGATGGAAATAGAAAACGCTTTACTGAGTGAAGTAACCCAGACACAAAAAGAGGAATATGGTATGTACTCACTCATAAGTGGATTCTAGCCATAATTAAAGGTCTTTGAGCCTATAATTCGTGATCCTAGAGAAGCTAAATAAGAAAGTGGACCTGAAGAAAATCATATAGTTATCCTCCTGGATATTGGAAGTAGACAAGATTGCCAGGCAAACTTGGGGCCGCAGGGGGTGTAGGGGGTGGAGGGTTGGGGTGGATATAAGTGGAGTTGGGTAGAGGGAAGGGAGAAGGGGAGGATTCGGGATAGTTTGGGGGAATGGGATGGGTGGGATGGAGGAAGGATAGATATGGGAGCAGGGAAGTAAATATCTCAACTAAGGGAGCCATTTTAGGGTTTGTAAGAGTCTTGATACTAGAGGGGGTCCCAGGTCCAAGGAGAGATCCCCAGATTGTTCCTTGGGCAGCAGAGGAAAGGGTGCATGAACTGGCCTCATCCCATAACCATACTGATGAATATTTTGCATATCACCATAGAACTTTCATCTGGCGATGGATGGAGATAGAGACAGAGTCCCACATTGGAGCACTGGACTTAGCTCCCTAGGTCCAAATGAGGAGCAGAAGGAAGGAGAATGTGAGCAAAGAAGTCAGGACCACGAGGCGTGTGTCCACCCACTGAAACAGTGGGACTGATTTAATGGGAGCTCACCAAGGCCAGCTGGACTGGGAGCGATGGAGCATGTGATCAAAATGGACACTCCGAACGTGGCTGGCAATGAAGGCTGTCTGAGAAGCCAAGGACAATGGCATTGGGATTTAATTCTACTGCATGGTCTAACATTGTGGGAGACTGGTTTGTTTGGATGTTCACCTTTAAAGACTTGTATGGATGGGGAGGACCTTGGACTTCTCATGGGACAGGGAACCCTGACTGCTCTTAAGACTAGAGAGGGAGGGGGAGGTGGGGAGGGGAAGGTGGGGAGGGAGAGGTGGGAAGGGGGAGGTGGGAAGGGGGAGGGAAAAGGGAGGCGGGGAAGAGGTGGACATTTTTAATAAATAAATAAAAGAGCTACTTTTCTCCTGGATTCATACCAACATTTGTATTTTGTTGATAACCATTCTGATTTAGGTGAGATTGAATAACAGTGTAGTTTTTATATACATTTCCTTGGTGGCTGAGGATATAAAGCATTTTTCATCTACTTATTGGCCATTTATACTTCTTGTTAGAAGTGTATGACCTCTGCTGAGTAAAATAAACCTTTCTATTTTGGTAACATGTTATTAGACCAGGTTTTCTTTTTTTCATGATGGGAACAGTAAATCAAGAATATATATATATATATATATACATATATATATATATATATGAAATCAAGAATATATATGTATGTATGCATATATGAAATCAAGAATATATATATATATATTAAACTGGTGTGTATATATACACCAGTTTCATAGCATCTCTTCAATATTGACTGTCCTGTGACTTGACTAAGGGAATAAGAAGTTTATCAGGTTATTACCTGGACATTCAATTCAGGTAAACTGGACATTTCAGATTGAGAATCAATTTTTTTTTTCTTTTTTTCCATTTTTCTCTTATCTCTCTTTTATGTTTCTTTCCTTCTTTTTTACTTTCTTTTTATATATTCTATGTGTCTTTTACATCATGTATCTTGTTCCCACTTATTTCCCTGTCTCTTTGCATCTGTCCTCTGCCCCTGCATCCCCCCAAAATGAAACACAATTTAAGAGGAAAAAAAGAAGGTAAATTTAAAAATCTCATCTTGGAAACTGCAGTGTGACACAGTGAGTCACTCAGTAAACCCTTTTGCCCATATATTTTTACTTGCAAGTGCTCATTGCAAAGAGTCATCAGCCTGGTTCAAGGTCTCTAGTTTCCACAACACTATTGATGCTGGGCCCTCACTAAGACTCGTCCTATATATATTGTTGTTGCCCTGTGTTGTGAGATCCTAGAGCTTTGGATCTGCAAATCAGGTCCCATCATGTGCTCCAGATATCGTAGATATGGTGGATGTTGGTGCGGGCCAAGTCATAATACTGGTTCTGGGCCTGGACAGCTGTAGAGTTGATCTACCAGCCAATTCTCCCCTATCCTCACTTCCAGGGTGAGCTTTCCAGCATTGCCCTGGAAAATTTACCTCTTACAGCAATGAGTGAGAGGTGGGGCCAGTTCCCCTCTTTTCATGCCCTCTGGGTCAGTTCCCCTTGAGACAGGGTCTCACTATGAATCTGGTTAGCCTAGCACTCTCTTTGCAGAGAAGGTGGACCTCAAAGTTACAGAGATCCTCCTGCCTCTGCCTCCTGAATGCTGGAGTTAATGGTATATGTCATATGTCGCTTACTTATTTTTATTTTCATTTATAAAATGACATGATTTTATGAAATATTCACAGATGTGCATCATTATACGTTGCTTATTCGACTTCCACTGTCATCTTCCCTTCCTTATCTCCCAGTGTACTGATGCCCAGATAAGTCTACTAACTAACTATATATAAATGATTGGGTGGAAAAAAACACTTTGCCTTTTAACAATACATTAAAAATACTTTCTGGGATATTAACTCTTACTACTTTGCCTACAACTAAAAAAGCAGCATAGAATTGTAGAATTGTAGGGTCTAAAAGCCTAGTCCTTTGGAATTAAACAAACAAATTGAGTCCTTTTATTCACTATGGGATCTTAGACAAGACAATTAATCTTTTTAAGCCTCAATTTTATCATGTGTAAAGTGAGGATTAAATGAAGTGCTGGATATAAAATACTTACAGAGTGCCCAGAGCATAATAAAACAGTGATTATACTCAACACTGGCTATTGTTTTCATTGTTCTATTATGATTCCTCCCACTGTCATTAGTCTACTAATAACACTCTTGAAAGACAGCAAGTGTCTGAGAAAATGGACTGAGGACAGTAAATTTTGTGGAGACAGAGTAGAAGATGGAAAAGCAGATGGGAAACAGAAGCTTAAGTCTGTTTGGGCTATTGAACTAAAAGGTTCTTAGCTACAGAGGAGGCCACTGGGCATACTAAGGTTGGAAAAAATTACAGAGGGCAACACATACAGAGAAGAAGGACAACAGGGACCTGTCCATCCCGTCTGTCTCACAACTTGGGCTATGTGTACACTTACTGAAAATCTTTAACATACTTATTTCTATAATTTCCTCTTCTTACTAAAGTGAGAAATGCCTTAGAGTTGATAGTGAAGCTAATATGGGACATTTCAACACTCCCACGTGGGGTATAGTATAACCATACTTATATAATAGCATAATGACAAAAAATAGTCTGAAGAAGCAGAGTCCTGACTCTTTCCAGTTAAGGAAGAAAACACTCATAATCTACTTAAATGAAAATCAATTTTAGTGGCTTCTTTATAACACTTTTTATGGTTGGCAAAGTCCCATTCTTTTCATACTCTAGAGGGAAAAGTATGCAGTTCTACACCAGTGATAAATTTTCCTTTAGGAGAAACGTGAAGGCTTTAACTTTTAAAAATAATCATTATTCACCAAGACTCTTTATCTGGTACTCAAGCTGTTTAATTTGTAAGGCCATATCTGTGATTCAGAAAACTTTAAGTGACAGTAATCGGGCTCAGCTATTTTCATTATTAATGTACACCAATGTTAATCCAGTGTGACTTGACTCTCTTGCCGTAGTATTAAGGTTTTTCTTCTCCCTAAAGCAAGATTTAAGATTAGCAGTAAAATTTAACATTTCTGTATTAACTTCTTATGTTACTAACGTTACATTCATTGAAGATTAACAAATTTCAATAAGTAAGTCTCTATTTAAAAACACACATTTAGTTGTGATTGTTTCTAGGGAACTTTTATAATCCTAATATCATGTCTAGAGTGGCAATAAAGGTGAAATTTGTGATAGGAAGAAAACAAAGCAAAGAAACAAATTAAGACAGCCTAGCCCATCATAGCCTCCTTTACGCTTTGCTCTTTCTTGCATTGTTACCATAATAAACCCTTATTAATGTGGCCCTTATAAACTGAAGTTTCATGATTATTTGGACACAGATTGGGCTTAAG
The DNA here is from genome assembly GCF_982192425.1 of Myodes glareolus. NCBI lineage: Eukaryota > Metazoa > Chordata > Mammalia > Rodentia > Cricetidae > Myodes > Myodes glareolus. Next base: position 50,656,882 of record NC_142053.1, read on the forward strand.
TTGACCTTGTATTATCTGTGAAGAAAGGCTTTGCTAAGCAAATTAATGTTATAAACAGAAATGCTGGAAGAATATTCAAACTACTTAATAGACTGAACTGTGCTTTCAAATACTTTAATTCCATCCCATTATTATAGTGATTACAATTACAAATGAATGTCATCGTTCATTAAAGCAGGCCCAGCATGAGTCTTACTCATCACTAAGTGCCTTGTACTCCTTTTTACATCTTCCCCTACTTAGACTCATTAGAAGTTCGGCTTGGTCTTGCTCACAGTTACCAGACACTAATAGTGATTTACCATTTCAAGCAATGTGATGATTTATAATGTATTATTTTCTGGAAGAATTTCATTATGTTATTGTTTAATGACTTCCTTTAAAAAGATCCTGACATTTCCAGTAGATCTTAAAGTCATTAGTATTGTTTGTGTCACATGCATGTAGTTCAAATGCACCACCATAACACATCACACTAATGAAATGATGCAGTGTTCATAAAACCACATAAATAGGAGTGCCTTCATTTATTCCAGGGCTAGGAAAATTAAGGGAGAATCAAGAACTCCATAAACAAACACAGATCTAAATCTCATGGATACAAACTTCCATATCATCTGCCAATGTGACAAGATACAATATCACTGGGGTGAGGTTAACGAGGAGAGAAGATCCAATTAAAAAAAAAAAACTGGATCTCTAATGAGATCTAAAGTTAGAAAACCAAAGACACCATCTCCCTTACTGGTACTGATTCTAAAGAAAGACTTTCCTGTGGACAGATCTACATCACCTGATTATACCAAAAATTTAGCACGTTTCTAATTAATTTTCAATGCAGTCATTGACATAGTGTTGTTTCTGCTTAGACAAAGAAAATCTTTGAACTACCCAAGTTTGGAAAACTGTGTAGTCTCTTAGGATGCCTCACAATTGGAGGCAGAAGCTAAGTAACCCACAATCTGCCTTCCTTGATAGATGATGGTGGTAGTTGAGTTACTGTAGAGGCTGCTTTTCCAAGAAGTCATAGCAGAAGCGGTAGTATCTACTGCTTACCATGTGTTTCACTGGATCCTTACAGCGCAAGATTGTCCTCATTTGATAGTTGAGGACACTGGAAAAAATAAGATGACAGATGATTTTCCCAAGCTCAACTCAATAGTGTGTTTGGAACTGGGATACAAACCAGTCTTGCTTCCAGCACTGGACACTAACAAATTTATGTACTGCAGGCCAAACCCCTCCTTGTATTTATTTAGCCTTATACTTAATATAACAGTTATAAGCACTCCCTTGCCTCACTATCTCAGTCAAAATTCTGTGCACATAAGTATGATCAAGTAAGGTCAATTTACTTCAACCTGCTTACTGGATTAGTAACAATATGATGTGAGCAAGCCTAATCACAGGCTCTTATTTTACTGTGCTTCTCAGATATTTTTGAGGTTATTATGAATGAGATTGTTTCCATGGTTTATTTGTCTATCTGTTTGTCTGTCTTTGGGATATAAGAAGGCTACTGATTTAGAACATTAATTTTGTAACCTGCCATTTTGCTAAAAACATTTATCAGATAAAGGAGTTTCCTCATCCAATGTTTGGCATTTTTCCTGTATAGAACCAACTTATCCACAAACAGGGCTAATTTGTCATCTTCCTTTCCTATTTGTATTTGTTTTACTTTCTTCTCTTCTGATACTTCTCTAGATAGAATTTCAAGCACTATACAGAATAGGAATGGTAGACACACTTGTTGTGTATCTAATTATAGTGGAATTTTTTTTGAGTCTTTTTCCATTTAACATGATGATAGCTATCATTTCATTATACATAGTATTTATTATGTTGAGATATGTTGCATCCATCTCTGGTGTCTCTAGTATTTTATCATAAAGGGATGTTGGATTTTATCAAGATCTTTGTGGCACCTGAGTCCATTTTTTACCCTTGAGTCCTTTTATGTGGTGAATTACATTTATAAATCTACATATATTAGACCATTCCTGTGTCCCTGGAACGATGTCAATTTAATAATGTGAATGATCTGTTTTGATCTGATCTTGAATACACTTCATAAGCATTTTATTGGGAATTTTGGAGTCTATGTTCAATGGGAGATAGGTTTGTAATTTCTTTTTATTTTGTTTATCTGTTTTAGGGATCAATGTAGTACTAGCATCATAAAAATAATTTGAAAGCATTGTTTCCTTTTCTATTTTATGGAGTAATTTGACAAGTATGAATTTTAGTTCTTTTAAAGTTTAAAAATATTGTAGAATTTGATTTAGGTTTTGTTTAGGTGTTTGTGTTTGTGTATGTATGTATGTATGTATGTATGTATGTATGTATACCACCATGTACACCCACAGAGGCAAAAGAGGGTTAGGATATCTTGGAGCTATTATATGTGGTTGAGACCCTTCTGATACTGAGTACTAGAAACTGATTCAGGTCGTGTGGAAGATCAACAAGTGTTCTTAAATGCTGAGTCATCTTTCCAGCCCAAGATCTAGGATTTCTAACCTAATTATAAGAGTCAAAAGATTAGGGAAAATGTTTTTCTGGCTAGAGTATGTTCACTCAAGGATGATGGTCCTTGGCAATTTCCTCAGTGTATGGCATATAACAAATATCTGCTACCAAATAAAACATTAATTACAGAAAAGATTTCTTTGGACCAGTGGTGGATGAGTAAATTTTTGTTGCTGTTGGTTTATACCAAGATAACAGGGATCATCAGTGTTGTCCTATCCTGTGGTTGGCATAATAGACTCTTTAACATGGCCTTACAAATATCAACATATTCTGCCTTAGGCTTTCTATTGTTGTGAAGAGACATCATGACCACAGCAACTGTTATAAAGGAAAATATGTAGTTGGTGTGGCTTACAGTTTCGGGGTTCAGTCTGTAGCATCATAGTGGGACATGGCAGCATACAGGCAGACATGGTGCTGGAGAAGGAACTGAGAGTTCTATATCTTGATCCTCAAGCAACAAGAAGTGAACTGTCTCACTGGGAGTACCTTGCACATAGGAGACCTCAAAGACCACCTCCACAGTTACATACTTTTTCATTAAAGCCATACTGACCCTTAAAAACCACACCTCCTAACAGAGCTACTTCCTTTAGCGGCCATTTTCTTTCAGACTACCACATTCCACTACCTGACCCACAAACACTTGTAGCTGTATCATAGTGCAAAATTGCATTCAATCCAACTTCCAAAGTTCCCAGAGTCTACGACAGTCTCAAACTTATTTAAAATTCTAAAGTTCAACGGCTCTTGAGATTCATAACATCTCTTAATTGTAATCCCCTATAAAATCAAAATAAAAAAGATAACATACTTCTAACATATAATGGCACAGGATATACATGACTACACCAAAATATAGGGAAGAGAGTATAATGAGGAAATACTAGACCAAATCAAGACAAAAACCAGCTGGGCAAACTCTAAGATCTCTATCTTCATATCTGGTATCAAAGCTCTCTTCAGATCTCCAACTCCTTTCAGCTTTGTTGACTGCAACACACTTCTTTCTCAGAGACTGTTTTTACTCATTGTTAGCAGCTTTTCTTGAAAGGTAACCCACAACTCTGGCATCTCCAACATCTTAGGGTCTCCAAGGCAATCCAAGCTTCATCTTCACATCTTCACAGAATAGCCTCTCTAGCTCTCCATTCAGAGACACTCCTGACGCATACCTGACCTCAGTGGCTGTCCTTAGTCTTAGAGGCAGATTCCATAGCCCCTTACTTAAATCATTAACTTCAGAACCACATGGCCAAAGCTACCAAGCTCTGCTGCTTACTGGGACTGGAACATGGCCCTTGTTCAATTACATCTTTACCATCTTCCTGTTTTTGATGATTTCCTTTACTGCCTAAGCTTGACTGTCCTGAAACTGGATCTGTAGACCAGGCTGACCTCAAACTCAGATCCTCTGGCCTCTGCCTCTGGCGTACTGGAAATAAAGGCATGCATCACCACACCCAGCTCTAAGCTTTTTTTAATTCCTTATCACAAATTGGAAACTGAGGTCACCACACATTTTATTCCACTTCTTAATCTGTTTATCTGCTTGAACACAGGATTTAGCTTCATTCTACTTCCTGATACTTCTTTTCTCCTCAAATTGTACATTTTGTATTTTTCCTTACTCAACTTGCTCCTTTTCATTATAGATCTCTATTTGTGTTAACACTAATAACCATAGGAGAGAGTCTATACTAGGCTGTTTTGAGATTTTCTCTGCTAATGGAATTAATCTCCTCACTTTAGCAAACTCTTAGAAAAATAGCCACATTCTTCACCAATATATCACAAGAAAGATCTCTTGGAAACATATGAAAATTCTTCTTGTCGGAACCCTCTTGAAACAGGCCCCTACAAGTTCAGATCTTCCATGCGCCTACTAACATGGTCCATTAAGCAGTGCTTAAGACATTTCACTGCTTTCCTCACTCAAAGTACCAAAGACCAAATTTCTCAAAACCAAAACATGGTTAGGACTATCACACACACACACACACACACACACACACACACACACACACACACACAACCCACTCCCTGGTACCAATTTCTGTCTTAGTTAGGGTTTCTATTGCTGTGAAAAGACACCATGACTATGATAATTCTTTAAAGGAAAACATTTAATTGGAGTTACTTACATTTTCAGAGGTTTAGTCCATTATCATCATGGTGGGACATGGTGGCATGCAGGCAGACATGGTGCTGGAGAGGGAGCTGAGGGTTCTACATCATCATTCACAGGCAACAGGAAGTGAACTTTCTCACTGGGCATAACCTGAGTATAGGAGACCTCAATACCCATCCCTACAGTGACACACTTCCTCCAACAAAACCATACTTACTCCAAGAACACCACACCTCCTAATAGTTCCATTCTCTTTGGGGGCCATTTTCTTTTAAACCACTACAGGTTCCCATGCCAAATTTGTAACAGGTAATAAAGGCATAAAGAATGCCATAAAGCCATTGGGTGCTCAACAAAATAAGCTCCACTACTCTGTGTTGGCACAAAAGGCTGGTCTAGCTTTTTTGTCTTGTTTTAAACCTTACAATGTCTTGAATTATTCAATGGTTCCTCATCAAAAAGTCAGATGAAGTAAAGCAAGGAACAGAAAATCAATCCTAATAAGAATAATAGCTTTTAACTTTTAGATTAAGGAGAAAAGTTGATAATGAAGACTCTGACAATTCAGACAATTCTTTTTAGAAGAAAAAATACCTCAAAGACTTCAAGTTTTCATGACTTCATTTTTCTTACAAAATGTTTTTATTTTTCTTTGATGTGAAGGAAAGCTAATATTACTCTATATAAAGAAATGTAATGGATAATAGGTCATGTAGAACTCACAGCCCCCATTCTGTACGTCATAATACACCCATTTCTTCATATAACCTATACTAAATAGATTCTTTTGACAGGATATGACTAACACCTTTTCCCAAAGCTTGCCTCATTTATTTACCAATACAACATGAACAATTTTCTATGTCAGACAATAGAAATCAATAACGTCAGACTGAATCTGTACAGAAAAATGTAATGAAGGATTGCATATCACTTTAAATATATCAAATTGGATTTGTTTAAATATTCAAATGCTAATAATTATATATCAGATTGTATAAGGTGAGAAATGAAATACCCACATAATCATTCCTACAGGGTCTATTCATGCCTTAGTACTTCTCTGTTGGTCAGTTTGTGTCTCAGTTTCTTCTCTGTCCTCAGATTGTAACATAGCTATTTAAAAGATCAGGATAATTAAGGGAAGCCCTTTTCTACTCTCTAACTACCACTCTCAACTTGATCCTTCTTAGGACATTTTCCTTAGAAAGGAGTTCTTACCACCTTGCGCCACCTTAAGGACCACCTTGAACAAAAGCACAAAGGTCAGTCTCTGAAGGCCAAATTGAGGTCTTCTGAAAACCTGTATTTAGTTCGGCTTTGACAAAGATTTGAAAGACACAGCTTTGATGGTAAAACCAGATGCAACTTCAAAACCCTCAAAACAAAAGCATTAGAAAGCACGGAACGATCAAGTCTTCCATCTACTATTCCAATTTACATGATTTGCTGCATTTCTCCTTCTCAACACTTTAAAGAACAAGAGAATACACTACTTCTTTAGAACTCTGATATAATTGAATGCCAACAAATACTACTTCTACTGCAGTCTATCATTGAGCATGATGCTACCTGACAACTCCTAATGAGACTTGACAGATTCATTTCTGCTGGGTAAGAGAAGTCAGCTGTCCACCACAGAGGACTGACTTCATCCTAATCAATGCTCACTTATGGATCCCAGGAGGTAGGGAGAAACAAATTAATGCTGAGACTGAGCAGAACCTGATAACTTCCTGCCATGATAATTCTCAACAAAACTATAGAATGTTGATGCTGGAAGAAACCTTTGAAAGATCATATAGGGCAAATCTATCCCTTTGACAGATGAAGAAATTTAGGTTTTCTTTTAAAGGGACAAGAAAATAGACTTATGAAGACTCAAGGCTAAGACTAGATTACTAAATTATTCTCTGAATTAACTTGACTAAGAAAGACTCTGAAAGGTCAGTTTGTTACTGTGGATTAACACACAGAAGACTAAATCTGTTTCTGTTATTCTGGTTACTAGATTTGGGAGTAACTAATATTACCATTGATATCCGTGGGATTCATTTAAAGGTTAAGAAGTCCAACATTTTTCTTGATTTGTAGACATATTTAAAAAAAATAAGGAAAGGAAGCTTGTAACCATATATGTTAAGGACAGGCATAAACATCGATTTATTATGCTTGTTTATTGCTCTTTTCCATCCTAACTTTAATAGGGAGCCCAATCTTCAGCTATTCAGTTGGTTTTGGCACATGTAGAGGGTAACACTGATATACGGATATACTTATTCTTCAGCACTTATTCAAAAAGATCAAGGTACTTTCTCTCACTGCCAGTTAATTCCACAGTTCATCATGATATATACCCATTTCTCAATGTTCATATTAATAGTCAATGTAACGTTTATAATCCCAGTACCTGGGAGGATGGGACAGGATGACCAGGAGTTTGAGGTTCACTAATTACCTAGTGTGTCTCTGACTGCCCCCAAAAGCTCACATTTGTTTTTGTTTGTTTGGTTGTTTGGTTTTTCAAGACAGGATTTCTCTGTAGCTTTGGAGCCTGTCCTGGAACTCACTCTGTAGACCAAGCTGGTCTCAAACTCACAGAGATCTTTCTGCCTGTCTCTGCCTTCTGAGTGCTGGGATCAAAGGCGTGCTCCACCACAACCTGGTCTACAGAAATAGTTCCAGGGCAGGCTCCAAAGCTACAGAGAAACCCTGTATCAAAAAGGTGATCCCCCACACATTTTTAAAGGAATAATTAATGCATTTCTTTTTCAACCAATTTATTTACTTTACACCATGTATGTGTGTATCACGTGTATGCCTGTGAAACCCAAAAGTCACAGGATCCTCTGGTACTGTTGGGATGGTTGTTAGCTGCCACATAGTTGCTGAGAACTAAACCAGGTCGTCTGTAAGAACAGCAAGTACTGTTAAATTCTAAGACATCTCTCTAACCCTGGCCAATATATTTCTGTGAGGTATCATTTTTGTCTTTTTTCTTAATCATAAAATAATAATTGATCTAGAAAAATCTATGTACACTTTTTCTTTTGGTGATATAGTTACTACTTTATAGGATTGTTGTGATAATTAGATGAATACTACAAGGAACTTGAACTAATGCCTGGCAAATAGTACTTTCTAAGTAAATCTGGTACACAAGGGGTACTTATAGGGCATGCAACTTCGGTCTAAATTGTCTGGCCCAGGGCATTTTCCATCTGGTCATGAACCAACTTTTTGGAGTGACTTTTGCCACAGTCTAGCCTCAGCAGGTTTATATGTTCCAGGGTAGGGGCGTGATGATTCAAAAAGTTAGGTAGGAGGAACAGAGATAAAGAAACAGAGACACAGGAGAGTACAGGAGGGAAACTCAGCCAATTCTGAATGCTGAATTTCACTCATGTTTATTTTACCTACACTTTTATATTCCCAATATAAGAAAGGGGAAGAAGGCAAAAGACTGCTTTACTATGACACAAAGAACAATCAGAACACTTACTTGCTCCAATACTTGAGACATCAACATTAATTCCTGAGCAAAGCATTTGATGGCTTGGGGCAGTGAACACATACTAGACCAAGTATCCTGTAGGTAGTCACTCCCTAAATTAAACCTATTTCAAAAGAAGAATCAGAAGTATGCTTGAACTCTTTGACCTTTGGTCAGGGTGGGAAGGATCTACCTCTAGGAGATACCTTAATGTCCAAAACACCAAGAAACCATACCCTAGATCAGGATATCTTGTTTTGTAGCCACACTTGTTAAAAACTTTGAAAGAGCAAATGAGCTCAAACTCTCTGACCTTCAGACAAGGTGAAACAGGTTCACATTTGTGTGTGCTCCAAAAATAGGTCAAAATGTGCTATAGGGTATTCAAAAATGCAGGTGTTCCGGCCCTTCTCCATATCTACTTCATCTCAACTCCCTAATAGATCTGATAAGGAGATATAACCTCAGTATATATGTCTATATTCTGTGTCATTTGTCAACATTTGAAAGTTTCCTAGCCATGCCTCATTGAGAATAAGTGGTCTATCCTAGTGATGATAGGAGGCATTTTTAATACTCTATGGGTTCCTGAAACCCGAAGTTACAAAAAGTATACTGTTTTCCATTCATGCAGCCTATTTCCTGGGCGAAATTCTCAAAGCATTCAACTAATACCACTTCTAGACTACATTTAAAGAGATGGCACATTAACTTAGTATCATTACAATGTAGATGTTTTAAAGAAGGGAGAAATCTGACAAATCATTTAGAAGTACATTGTGTCCTCTGTCTTAGCTTGAAAGCAAGGTTCACTGTACATAACAAATATTCCTGGTACTAACTTTTATACTCTCCCCTAAGTTGCCATCTTTTCACAAAACCATATGTAATAGAAATAATTTAAAATGGAATGTATAGGAAGAAGAAGGTGGTCTAAGAATAAAGGAATGACTACACAGCACAATTATTGATTGATTATGATAACATATATTTAACTGGGAATCCCAAAAAATTTTCCACGAGTCACTTTATCATTTGTTAAATTTATGTAGGTCCTTGTTGAGTTTCACCAATCAAAAATATGCTTTCATGGAACTGGTTGGTAAAGACAGTTTTTAACTGAAAAATATAGTTTTTTATCCCTCACAGCTGTCAGATTTGTCAGTTAAAATGTCAACAACTACACCTAAGATTCATCAGCGTTTACTTGTTACCACAGTTAGAACTTAGAGGATGTTATTCATGACACAAGACATGCTTGTAGATGTAAAAAAAAATTAAATTTAATAGACAATAATGTTGAATGTGGATAGGAGGAAGAATGGCTAGGAGAACTGATTAAGACATACTCTGGGACCAGACAAAATGCAATTGTTTCACTGACAACCTTGGAAAAGGCAATGAAGAAGAAATTGAATTTCAAGAGTGAAGTTAGAAAAGGAAATGTTCATACTGATGTTTGTAAACAATAGAAAGCCCTTGGGAACTGTGTGCCAACATGACAGCATTGCCTCCCGTTCAGTTCATTCACACAACCCTTTGGCTGCATTCCTTGCCTCTCCTAACACCCGTGACTTTTACTGTTCTTTTATTCTCCCTTTTAACTTTGTAAAAAAAATCAAGACCAATCTACAAATGACCTAAAATATCTTCTCTCAGACTTTGGAAGGAGGAAGAGAAGAACAGAGGAAGAGGAAGTTGGTGGGTGTCTTTATACAGAGATAGTTCCCCCCCCCAACTCCAGCAGCTAGATTTCTGCATTTGATTGTCAAATTTAGAACAGGTCCTGCCTAAAATAATGTCATCTTCCAAATAATAAACTACATAAAAATGCGCTGTTAGAAAAATGATTCTCTAAACAGCAATAAAAATTGAACAGGAAGCAGAGAGTGGTGGCATATATGTTTGATTCCAGCACTTGGGAGGCAGAGGCAGCCAGATCTCTGAGTTTGAGGCTAGCCTGGTCTACAAAGTGGGTTCCAAGACAGCCAGGGCTACACAGAGAAACCCTGTCTTGAAAAACCAAAAAGATAAGAAGAATATAACCAGAAACCAACATTAATGTAAAAGTGAAAGCTGCTATGTATTGAGCACTTTTGCTTTATTTTATGATTTTTCAGTGTACTTTGTATACATCAGTACTGACTTTTCTCCACGATTCTTAGTAGGTAACACTCTTAAGACTTTATGCCCACATTTCGTTTATTTTCAAATTAGTTTTTATCCTGACCTATTCCTTTGTGTCTTTTTTACGTCTTATCCTGGCATAGCACAGAAATGAAAAGCTGGTGCTTTTTAAGATAAGATAGCAATTAGAGGCATTTGCCTGACTCTAGTAGATGTAAATTAATATAAACAATCTTGTAACTATAAAATATGCTCTCAACTCACCTAGCAGACATTTTGTGACCATGAGTTTCTATAAAAACATATCAAAGAACCCCTATTTTATTTATATATAAAAAACAGAAGCCAAAGAAATACTCTTCCATGTGTGTTATAGGAATCCTCAGTTACCACTTCATAGTCTTCAGGGGCTAGATATTCCATTACCAGCAAAATTTTGGGTTTGCTCCATTTTTTCAATCAAGTGTAGTTATGATATTCAAGTGCCTATTTCACCTTGACAGCTTTGTGTCCAGAAAACTATATAAAAAACTATATAACATAAAATATACAGTCTCTTAAATCATTTTAAAATGATTTTTTGTTGACAGCAGCAGTATACAGAGCCTGTGGTTTTTAGAAGCTTAATAGCTTGCCTTCACTTCGAGACCAAGGTGGCTGGCTGACATGAGAGTAAAAAGGAAGCTTCACAGGTGCAAAGCAGCTGTTCTGAGCAGGTAGATACAACATTTTTTTCAGAGAGGATGAAACTGATCACTCTCCAACATTTTCTCTCAAATAAATGGAGAGTTTCCCAACATTTGGTTGCAATGGTCTACAGAACTGTATAACAAAGATAAACATGGCTCTGATACTTTGATATAAAAATCAAAGGTGGAGCTATGACATCCATAAAGATCTGCATGAAAATGTGCTATGAAAAGAGACTGACATGTGTGTATGTGAATATAATCAATACACATGTATGAAAATGTCACAATAAAAACCATTTTTACAATTAATATATACTAATTAAAAAATTCAAAGAAAAGGTAAGCATGCACAGAGTGGACATAATAAAGGATCTATAACCATGGCTTATCATGGGAGGAGTGGTCAATATTGTAGCTGCTATTGAAATGAGATTTGAGCTTCTCTCAGTGATGAATCAGAAACAAATTCTCCCAACAACAAACACACTTTTAGCACCTCAGTTTTTGTCTGTTAATAAACAAAATATTATTAGAACATAGCCATACTTTCTCATATCCAAATTTTTATCTATTTTTCTTTCATTGGAAATAGAGTTTTGACAATATGTTCTGACTATAGTTTCCGCATCCCTGATCCTTCCAAATAGAACTCACCTTCTGTTCAAATGTATACATTTTCTAGCCCCTGCAAAAATAAACAAGCTTCTAAAAATAATATTAAGATAAAACAAAAACAAACAGAAAAAAGAACCAAAGAACAAGTACATGAAATACACACACACACACACATTTGCACACATAGAAACTCCATAAAAACACAAAACACCAAACCATAATACATATGCAAAACAGTACAGATCTAAATAGAACTACCCACAGAGGAAACTCAAATGGCCAAAAACCAGTTAAAGAAATGTTCAACATCCTTAACTAACACAGAATTGCAAATCAAAACAACTTTGAGATTGCATTTTACACTAGTCAGAATAGCTAAGATCAAAAACATAAGTGACAGCTTATTCTGGTGAGGATGTGGAGTAAGGGGAACACTCCTCTACTGCTGGTAGTAGTGCAAACTTGCACAGCCACTTTGGAAATCAGTATTGTGTTTTCTCATAAAATTGGTAATTGATATACCTCAACACCCAGCTATACCACTCCTGGACATACACCCAAAGGATACTCCATTTATCATAAGGATACTTGCTCAAGTATGAAGTATGAATATTTCTTCATAATAGCCAGAAACTGGAAACAACCTAGATGTCCCTCGATTGAAGAATGGATAAAGTAAAGGTGGTATATTTATAAAATGGAGTATTATTCAACTGTTAAAAATCAATGGCATTATGAAATTTGCAGGCAAATGGTTGGAACTAGAAAAAATCATCCTGAGTGAGGTAACTCAGATTCAGAAAGACAAACATGATATGTACTCACTTATAAATGGATATTAGCTGCAAAGTAAAGTATAGCCATGCTACGGTTCACAGACCCGGAGAGGTGAAGTAACAAGAAGGGCTTAAGGGGGATTCTTAAGTGTCTCCCCGGGAGGGAGAAATATAATAAATTTTGTGGGTGATGTCAGGAATAGGAGATATCAACTGTGGAGATACTGGGAGAAAAACCGGAATTGAAAGGCATTTGTGTGCAAGGTAGAAACCTAGTGCATGGAAACCCCATGGAATCTACGAGAGAAGCCTTAGCAAAAACTTCTAGTAATGGGGAACACAGAGCCTGAACTGGCTAGCTTCTGTAACCAGGCAAGGTCTCAAGTGGAGGAATTGGAATACCAACCCAGTGACAAAACCTTCAACCTACAGTTGTCCTGTCTGCAGCATGTTCTGGGACCAGAGTATAGCCAAATTCAAAAAAAAAGAGACAGAAAAACAAAACAAAACAAAACAAAACAAAAACCCAGAGAGATTTCATCCAGTAACAGAAGGGAGCAGATGCAGATGCATAGTCCTGTGGGCAAATTAGGCAGAGCTCAGAAGTCCTGAAGAGGAGGGGCAGGAAGGATTGGAGAAACCATAATGGTAAATGATACCAAGAGAACATGGCCCACAGAATCAATTGAAGGAATTTATTGTGAATATGAAAGAAAACAACCAGAGTCATCTGGGAGCGTAGAGTCTGAATACAGTCAGCAAAATAGACCAGGCCATAAGCGGAGGACTGGGGAGTAAGAGAGGAAAAGACAGAGGGGGGGAAAAGACCAAGAGCGAGCCTAGAAACAAGAGGACCAAGAGCGAGCCAAGAGAGCATATGGTCAAAATGGCAGAGTTATATAAGAATCTGAAACAGGGGAAAGGGAAGCCCAACCCCTGTACTGGAGAGGTTGGGGTAGGTGGTGGGGTAAGAAGTACTGGGAGGAGCAACATGTACTGAGCAAGACTTGTCCCAGGCTTCTTTGGGACCAGACAGACTAAGTTATACATTTATTTTCCTAGAGAAAATGAAACAATAAACAAATGGGTCTACTTAAATTTATAAACTCTTTCTGCGGGACTAAGAATTAGATCCCTGATAAACAGACAGAAAGGGAAATGAGCCACAATTAGATAATAAAAATGGCAAACTTCTACTGCTTCTTCAAACTCATGACCTAAAAACAAAGGCCTAAAAGTAGGAAGGATTCTCCTGCTGCTGGACCCTCTTAAGTTCAAGGCCTCATCAGATGTTTGCCTTAAAGTTGTGGGTCTATCAACCTCCCTGTCTGTGTACATAATAATCAGCCCTAAACCAAGAGAAGAAGATCCCTCAAAGACCCTTAAAATCGCAATCCCTCCAGAAGAGGTTTGGCATGTGGACCCCAAGTCTCTAGTTTGCTTTGCAAATTGCAGAGGGTCTTTCTGAGTGTTTTATGTGTTCTCTCTCTCTCTCTCTCTCTCTCTCTCTCTCTCTCTCTCTCTCTCTCTCTCTTTGTGTGTGTGTGTGTGTTTGTCTGTCTGTCTGTCTGTCTCTGTCTCTTTGTGTGTGTATGTCTGTCTGTCTGTCCTGTCTCTGTCTCGTGTGTGTGTGTGTGTGTGTGTGTGTGTGTGTGTGTGTGTGTGCTTCCTCACCCCTAATAAAAGCCTTTCTTCACTGGTTGATTCTGTCTGCTGTGCCTGAGTCTTTCCACACTGCCACCTGCTGCATTTGAGAAGTTTTTCCTGCCTTTTAGCTCCTTAACTAGCAGAGAAAACGAACATGATCAAGATCACTAGATGGTAACACTTTCGTGAACACAACAAAATTGAGTTTTTACAAGAAACATTATCAATCATTTATTTGTCCAATTTTCTCTATTGACAGGAAGAGGGAGAGGAAACTTCCAAATACATTCAGATGACATTCTATTTCATCTTGGCTAAATCTTAAGGAATGATGAAAACTTGATAACTACAAAACTAATATTAAAAGACCAGTTACTAAAATAATCTATAAATTAAAACCAATTCATTGGTTACTCATTTGTCATTTCTGGCACATTTACTATACACTAGATGTAGATATAGAATGCTGAACATCAGAACATTTCTTGCCATGGGGCAATCTTGCTTATCCTTTCAGTACAAGAGAAACCTACTACATAGAAGAAACTAAACTACTGCTTAGCATAAGAAATAAGGACAAGGACAAAAAAAGTGCTGACTTCTAACTGGTGCTCTAAAATAGGTTAAAAATGCCCACAGGATCACTTTCTGAGCTAGCAGGTGCCCTAGTCACTATTCTAGTGCTGTGAAGGGACACCACAGCCAAGGCAACACTTATAAAAGAAAGCACTGAATTGGGGGCTTGCTTATAGTTTCATAGGATTAGTACATGGCCATGGTAGGAAGCATGGGGGCAGGAAGGTAGGCACTGTCCTGGAGAAGTGGCTAAAAGCTGCCCCCTGATCCACAATCTACAGGCAGAGAATGACTAGGCCCGGTGTGGACTTTTGAACTGAAAAGCCCACCGCAGTGACATACCTCCTCTAACAAAGCCACACCTCCTAATCCTTCCCAACAGACCATCAACTGGAAGTCAAGAATTCAAATACCTGAGCCTGGGGGCCAGTGTCATTCAGGCCACCACATCGGGGACACTGTGTAACTGTGGTACTATGCAGCAATTTCAACAACAATTTAGCCTGTCAAAGCAAAGAAACACAGCTCTTACCTCCAAACTATATGAGAGTATTTATTCTGTAGCCACCAAGGCCTAGGAAGCATGGAGCTTAGGTTTGAAGCTCCTAGGTGGAAGCAGTTTCATGAAGTTTTATAGAGGCAGAACAAAGAAAGTCATAAATTACAGCAACTTTAAAATACATTGGTGGGTGTATCTGAAAGGTGGTTTCAGCAAGATGGGGCAATCTCTCCTATAGGCCTCATATCCTATCTGATGACATTCTTCACTTTGAGTTGGTAGCAGCTAGTAGCTTCTTAGTTAATAGATCTTGAAATGTTTTTTTAATCTATTATTCACAGGATATTAGTTCCAACACAGAGATGGGTAAGGAATGATATTTGGAGGGCTAAAGCTAGTCCAAGATAAGGTAATTAGGCCTGGGCCTGCAACATTCTAACCTCTCCTAATCGCCACAGTTGCAATCAGTCCATCAGCCTTTGCAAACCCAGCTTCTTTCTGGGAATTTTCATTCCCAAGTCTGACCACCACTACCATCTATACAGTGTCTTTGCTTAGCCAAATATATGCATAAATGTCACTGTTCCTGCACTTTTGCTCCTTATTAAACAAAGCAATAAAATCCAAGTAATTACATCAGTGTATGCATCTAGCCTGACCAAACAATTCACTTGCTCCAATTAATTAACTTACTAGCGAGTATAAAGAAAGCACGGTGAAATCTTGATTAACTGCTGTGTTTGGGGAATAGGATATTGTAAATAATTGAATTGTCTAACCAAAAGTTGGGCAAAAACACTTTTGTTCTTTCTAACCCGTGTTTAAAATTATTTTCAAATACCCAAGGCAGATTTCTAGCTCAAGTCAGTGCAAGGTGGCACACAGGATTTCATGTTACTGGCAATAAAGAATAGATAAGGCTTCATTGTCAACATTGCACACAATAACACTCACTGTCTAAAGCAGAAAAGGGAAAATGAGAATATTTGAGACTGAGGTTTGACCTAAAATATTTCCTGAATGCTATTTGTTTCAAATACTTTTGCTTTTCTTTTGCGTGTGTGTGTGTCTGTGTGTGTGTGTGTGTGTGTGTGTATGTGTGTGTGTATGTGTGTGTGTATTTTCAAGACAGGGTTTCTCTTTATAGCTCTAGCTATGGCTGTCCTGGAACTGTCTCTGTAGATTAGACTAGCCTCGAATTCAGAGATCCACCTGCCTCTGCCTACAGAGTGCTGGGACTGAAGGTGTGCACTGCCACTGCCCAGCATCAAGTGCATTCTTAGCTTCAATTAAACAATAATAATATCAAATGTAGTATTTTCATTAGGTAGTCTTCTAAAACACTAAGTGATTACTATAAGCAAGGGCACAGCGAAACCACAAAATTGGCAGTTCCATGAGTATAAAGAAGAAAAGTGCATTGGGAATATGAAACTATCCTGTGGCTATCAGCTAACAGAGAAAGAACAGCTGGAGGCTTGAGGAGTACAAAGCTTCTTTGGCTAACTTTCTAGAAGCAGAGAAGATAGTAGACTGCCATTTTTGTTAGGATCCAGGTGCACTTTGACCCTGCCCCTCGGACACAAGTAACCCTGTGCTATGGCACTGTATGCAGATGCAAAGGCTCCATTAAGAGAAGCTCAGTCCACCCCCAGTCTCTCTTCCTGTGTTCTGGCTGAGGCAAGCTCCTCTTTGCCCCCTCTCTGCTCTCCTCTCCTCATTTCCCTCTCTCTCAGCTCTCAGTCTCTCTCTCTCTCTCTCTTCCCCTCTACCCTCCCCAAAAACTCCACACCCAAGGTCTCTCTGCATGGTGTACTCTGTTACCCGCTGCAGTGCTTCACCTGCCATGGGACCCAGCACGGTCTCTCATGCTGTATCTTACAGTCTGTCCCTTAGGAGCAGAGGGAAGGCAAATGGGGAAAAGTCTTGGCTGTTTTAAAGAGAACAGGCAGCTGCAGGGTGCAGGGAGGAAGTTGGAAACTGAAAGAACTTGGGTGCTAGCATAATTGGGCCAGAGGGGCAGAGGTGAGAAAAGCCAGGAGGACAGAGTCAGGCTCTGATATGTATTACTCGTAGATGTTCGTGGGAATTCAGATGCCCCAGGTAAAGGGAAATAGAAGGGGCTCTTCCTGGAAGACAGAGACCTGTTTCATGGGTTCCTGAGAAATGCCGAGTGTAGGCTTTTATCTGTCTGCAGCAATTCTTCCCTGTCAACTTTAGCTAAGGGACTGCCATTTGGGCGGGGGGGTGGAAGACCTAACACTTATCTTTACCAAATAACTATAAATCATGAGTAGGCCTTACATAAAAAGCAGGTTTAATTTGTTCTTTATAGAGGACCTACTTAAAGTCTTACAAGTGACCTCAGACCTAACTCTAACAGCCTGATTTCCCCATTCAAAGTACAGATTTGATCTATTGTACCTACTCATTGAGAACTCAGGTTCTCTGGGCTAAAGTTCTCTTTTATTTTCTTATATCTAACTATCTGCTTTTACTCCCATTGTTTTTGTTTCTTCAAATCAATCCGGCAACTAATATGCCTATGTGTAGATAGCATCTTGTTTAATATTATTTTTGTTTTTAATTAGGCTCAAGGTATGAGTATGCTCAAGCACATTTTTGGACTTTTACACAGTACTTCAAAACAGACAATACAACTTAGGGTGATGGCAACTGTCAGAAGACCCATTGTATCTCAGAGCTACTTAGACATGGAACTTTGCTCTTCCTGCCGATTGATGTTCTTTCATTGTGGTATAAATCATTTCTTAAAGGTTGCCTAATATTGCTAAGAAGAATTACAATATAGGGTGAAGAGTTAATGACCTAAAAGCCTCCTGTGGGCTAGGAAACTAAGGATAGGAAAGTTGATGACTGATAACACCTTTGGGGCTTAGGATCCTGGAACCTTTTGATAAGACCAAACTTCCTGGTTTCTATCACTTTGAGACCACAGGGAAACAGGCCTGCAGATTGAATCTTCTAGTCCAAATGTTCCCTTTTCTGCCCTATTAAACCTCCAATCCCCCTACACCACAGTGCACAGTCTCCACTCCTGCGGAGAGACTACAGCCCGTCATTGTTTTGATTAAAAGATAAAGTGCTTCTCAAGAGGTCCATATCCCTTTTCCTTTCCACATTACCTCGATCAGTCTCCATCTAACATAGGGAAATAGGAATACATGCTTCCTTAAAATTGAGGGACTAAGGGTTAGATAGGTTCCCTGGTAGACAGCCAGATAGGCAGATGGGCCATGATTAGATAATAAAGATGGTAAACTTCTAAGATCTTCACCCTCCTGAGCTGAGATAAAAGCCTGCCAGCTTAAGATAAAGGCCTGACAAGGTTATTCTCTACCAATAAGGCCCCCTAAATGTAGACTGATCTGACAAGTTCAAGGCCAGACCAGAAAATTTACCCCAAACATTCTGACTTGTCTTTGTTCAAAACTGACCAACCCTAAATTGGGGGATGATGGCCTCTGTAAAACCACCAAAGTATCTCCTGCCCTCAAGAAGAGACGCTGATGTAGGAAGTCCTTCTGTATATATGTTGCTTTTATTGGTTAATGAATAAATAAACTGCCTTGGCCTGTTGATAGGATAGAGTAGAACTAGGCAGGAAAAACTAAACTGAATGCTGGGAGAAAGAAGGCAGAGTGAGAGAGACACCATGTAACTGCTAGCTAAAACCTTGCCAGTAGGCCACATACCTCATGGTAAAATATAAAATAATAAAAATGGGTTCAATTAAGATGTAAGAGCTATCTAGCAATATGCTTAAGTGAAAGGCCAAGAAGTGACTTAAATACTATAGTTTTATGTGTGAATATTTTGGGAGAATGGGCAACTGGAAAACATACATGCAGACTCCGACAACAAGACTCAGCTTTGGTTTCCTGCCCCAGCTCTGCTTTGCAAAGGATTTCTTCTTTATGTGTACTTACTTGCTGTATGTGTGCATTTCTTCATCCCCTAGAAAAGCCTTTTTTATCAGCTAATTCTATCTGTTCCTCTTTGCTGTGTTCAGAGAATTTCCCTATTGCTATCTGTCAGACTCGAGTTTCTCTGCGTTTTAATTCTTTAATTGGAAGAGAAAGGAATGCAATCAAGACACCTAGACATTTACAATATGGTATTTTCTTATTTCCACTCATAGCTCTTTAATTCAGAAGAAACACAGGGAAATGACTGATTTGACTGTTTCATTCACTAGAAGTAACCTGTCATTTTCTTTTTCCATATTAAAGCAACCAGTGTTTGCTAATTTGTCATCTGAGTATATTTTTGAAACACAAAAGACTAGATATCCAAATTGCAGAAAGAAAAATGTTGCTATTCCTAGGTAAATTTTCTCCTTTCACCTTTGAGAAAAGAAAAGTAGAACTAATTGAATGCAGTAGTGTATAAAATCATTTGAGTTACTCTTTTTCAGAGTACTAAAGTATCCCCTTTATGTAGCATTTTTTCAAATAGAAAAACCTAAAGGGCTTTTTTTGGTGAAAGCTAGGAGTGATTTAGTGAAACTATGCTTTTTTTCCATAAAAGTTTTGAAATTCCTGCCATTGGTAATTCCAATGCATTTCACTGTGTAGATAATACTCTTGTTTCTTTTTTCTAACTACTCACTTTTGAGTCTTTATCTTAGAAATGGATTCATAAAACAGCCAATAGGATAAGATTAAAATAATATTTCATCTTGCACACAGTTAAGTATTTTTGTATCTTTTGTTATTTTACTTTTACCACTGCATAATATTGAAAAGAATGAGAATCAAGTTATATCTTTGTAATGTGGAAAGAATGGACAAATAGATCCTATAAATTCTGTGACCTTCAGTAGTTTATATTAAACATTAACTATTGCTAAGAATTGATTGCTTGTATTGTATCCCCTAAATTGATAGGGTGAAGAAGTATGACTTTGGAGAGATAATTAGGACATGGTGATTAAAGCCTTATGAATTGGGTTATTACTTTATAAAAGAGGCATGGAAGAGCACCCTTGCCTCTTAAACCATTTGTCAGAGTTGGCCACAAGAAGTGCAATCTTACCAAATATCAAATATATCAATACTTTGCTCTTGGGCTTCCCAGCCTCTGAAATTATAAAGAATTATGGTTGTTTAGAAACTACCTAGTCTGTAGTATTTATATTACAGTAGTCAAATCAAAGTCCACTATCTAGACTGAAATTATATCTAGTTATTTCACCAGTGAAATAATAACATTTATGTAGCAAGAAGTTACAATGAAGGCAAATTTTCAGTTCAGTTCAATGTGCTCCACAGAGCTGTCATTTTCCTGGGAATAATGATCAGCCATGGATTCATAGAGCCACCCCCAGTGCACTTCATATCAACACTTACTCTCTAGAGCAGAAAACAAACCAAAATGAGACTAAACCTCTGATTGGATCAATGATGTTTCAGAGACAAATTCAAGGGTTATTTATTCACAGTTCTTATGTAACTTTTATGTATAAAGATGGACTTTATGTGGCAAAATGACTAATCTTAATAAAATTCTTTAAGGGTTTGACACTATTTTTCTTTGGTTATATCAGCTTAGTATTACAGTAATCTATATCAAGTAGTCTCTAAGTAAAATATGTGGTAATGGAAATGTATATGGTAGTCAATAGCCATGCGGGCTAATGAGCACATGGTATGAGTACATTGAAGCAGTGAGATTTTTAAAGTTTTTAATTACTCAACTTTAGTTAAAATGTAAATAGGCCATAAGGGACTAGTAGCTACCATACTGACAGAAGATTTAGACACTTTTTATGTAAAACAAGTTAACCAATGAACATAGGGAGAAAACACAGAGTAGAAGGACGGGGCATCTGGATTTGGTATGAATATATGCTTCATTTTTCATTATCTGAAACATTTGGGCAAGCTCATGGTGTCTTTGAAGCTCAGTTTCTTCATCTATAGTCTTATCTTAGAAGGTTCTTCTGAAGATTTAATCATACAATTTGAGTCAAATTGGTAACAGAATACTTGGCATAGAGAAAGCTCTCAAAGGCACAGTAGCCGACACTTTTATACATGGAAGACTCCAATATGTTTTAGAGATTTGTTTCTTCAACTTTGGGTTTTCCAGAGTCGATGGAAGTATTTTAATATATGGCAAGTGAAAAGACCCAGAAGGTCAAACAGTCAGTGTTTCAGGCTCTTTAGAAAAAAATTCAAGCTTTTCTCATCCTGTGAGATATTATGCCAGAACAGAAATTTGAAAACTAGGTTCTTATCATGGTTGGAAGGAAAGCTTGGATAAGAAAGACCTGAAATCTAAGGAACATGGTCTCTGAGAGGAATGGGAGTTTAAGATGATATGGAGAGAGGGACAATCAAAATGTAGAAAGTCATAAAAACTAAGATATTGAAACTAATTCTTTTAGGAAAATATCAGAAACTTAGATGCTATCTTTAGTTTTTTTTTTTTTTAGCAGAACCTGCTTGACTCACAATAGGGTCTTTTGCTGCCCAAGAAATTCATTTCAGATAACAGTGTTGAATGCATAGCCATAATTTTGCTCTGCAGTAAGGGCGCAGCATAAAAGTTATTAGTCTTGGCCTTCTTTTTGTTACTTATGATCAGAAGATTAAGTCCTGGTCAAAGGGAGATAAGTGGAAGTGGGATATACAACTTCTGAGAATCTTTGGAGAGAAGTCTTTGTTCTTTCTTCCATCTTGTTAGCAAGAATTCAGACTGGATAGATGATACATGTCCTGTCTCCATGCAAAGGGATACAAGGAGGGATGCCCTTTGCATGGAGACCAGACATAGAAGAGCTAGAAATCACATCAGCCCTGCTGCACATCTGTAACATGAGGGCCGGGCTTGTTGGGGTTTATGTCCTGCCCAGGTCCCACAGTCGGTAAGCCCCCAAAGAAAATCACACAGAATGTCTACATAAGTTATAAAACTGATTGGCCCATTAGCTCAGGCTACTTATAGCTCTTGTAGCTTATATTAACCCATTATTCTAATCTATGTTAGCCACATGGCTCAGTACCTTTTTCAACGGAGCAGGTCACATCCTGCTTCTTCAGTGTCTGGACATAACTGCAGAGGAATGAGCTTCTTACTTCCCAGAATTCTCCTGTTCTCATTGACCCACCTCTACTTCCTGTGTGGTGTCCCACCTCTACTTCCTGCCTGGTTACTGGCCAATCAGCATTTATTTAAAATATAATTGACAGAATACAGAACTGTCCCATACCACTTTCCCCTCTTTAAAAAAAAAACACAAAGGAAAATATCCATAGTCCATTTTTGGGGAACGTGGGCATAGTATTCCAGACTACATCCTGGGGGTGCTGATAATCTTATGGGGACCTAAAGAAAATTTAGAATTATGATCAAGTCCTGACTGGAGTATCTGTGAGTCTTGGTCATCTCAGGCAACAGTCTTGAACCTGTTCTGAATGTAGAACTCACAGAGATCTGCCTCTGTCTCCAAAGTGCTGGGAATAAAAGTGTGTGCCACCACACCTTGAATTCACAGAGGTCCATCTACCTCTGCCTCCCAAGTGTTGGGATTAAAGGTGTGTACCACCACACCCAACTACTTTCTTTCTTTTATATTTTAAGGACTTTAACCTTTTCCTTTTCTCTCCCAAGACAGCATATATTTTTAATACACAGTAAACCATTTATAGGTTTTTTTTTTCCTTTGAATCTCTCTTTACTGTATATCTCGCTTTTTCTGACTACACGAGTCTTTAATTTTCCGAGCAATATGGGTAGGATTAAAGCTGTGGCATTGACGGCTGGATTGAGCCCATTCCTTAGCTTTCTGCGATTCCAGCCGCGTGGCAGAGATACTAGCTGTAGCCATGTATATTCCCACAACTCTGTGGCATTTCAAGGTTCCTGTCAGCAAGCAAGCTGCAGTAGTGTGCTAATAAACTACCCTCAAATGCACCATAGTTGAACCGCCTGCCTGAAAGAGTCAGAGTTTTCCCTGTCAGGAGAGCCCAGAAAGCTGGCATTTTAAAACAGCACAGCTTTTTTCCTGCTATGGCTGAAAACCAAAAAGCATGCAGTTGGCTTTTCATCAGCACTATGTAAGTCTTTCGAGGCAGGACATCTCAAAAGAGCTGCAAGGTTTTATAGCTAAAGCTGAGTGAGGAAGCCTCTCTTAAGTGAGAGCACTTCCTTGCCTCTAGGAAGCAGAGCAGACCCGAGAAATTGCTGCTACCATGAAGACATGCTTTGCTCTATTCTTTTCTGTCTAGAATTATTTCCCAAGCTCTCTCAAGTTTTATGTGGATGCAGTTGTTCACATGGATATCATTCTGTAACATGTGGGCTTGCTTGTTGGGGTTTCCGTCCTACCTAATTTCCACATCCGGCAAATCCCAAAGAAAAATCACACAGAGTTCGTCATGGATATTTTCCTTTCTTTTTTAAAAAAAAAGAGGGGGAAGTGGTGTGGGACAATTCTGTATTCTGTCAATTATGCTTTAAATAAATGCTGATTGGTCAGTAGCCAGGCAGGAAGTATAGGTGGGACAACCACACAGGAAGTAGAGGCAGGACAAGGAGACTAGGATTATTCTGGGAAGAAGAAAGCTCTTTCTGCAGTCCTGCCCAGACACTGAAGAAGAAAGATGTGACCTGCCCCATCGAAAAAGGTACCGAGCCATATGGTTAACATAAATAAGAATAATGGGTTAATAAGTTATAAGAGCTAATAAGAAGCCTGAGCCAATGGACCAATTAGTTTATAACTTATGGAGACCTCTGTGTGATTTTATTTGGGGGCTAAACAGCTGTGGGAACTGGGCAGAACAGAAACCCCAACAAGCCGACACTCCATATTACACAATCCCTGCAAATAAATACATGGGAGAAACAACCTCTTTCATAAAAGGATTGTGTCACTTGTAGCCTAGCTTTAATTCTATCTAATCACAGGTGCTCTAGATGAGAGCACATAAGCATTTCTCTACAGTCTACCAAAGTTTCAAGGAAGATTGATTTTTGGTTTTCTTTATTTAAAGTCATAAATATGGGGACTAAAGAAGTGCCTCAATGGTTAAGAGAACTTGCTGCTTGATTTTTCAGTATCCATTCAGGTGGCTGGAAAATGCCTGTGACTTTAGTTCCATGAGGATCAGATATCTCTGGCACCTACACTGCTATGTACATGACCACACACATACACATGTTTAAAATAAATATAAAAAAATAAAGTCAGGGGAACAATATAGCATTCAAGTAAAATTTTAGTATGTGTGGTCTTTTGAATACAAATGGCCCCCATAGGCTCATATATTTAAATGTGTGGACATTAGGGAGTGGTGCTACTTGTGAAGGATTAGGAGGTACAGCTCTGCTTGAATAGGTGTGGCCTTGTTGGAAGAAATGTGTCACTTGGGGTGTGGTTTGGAGTTTCAGAAGCCCAAACCAGGCCCAGTGTCACCCTCTCTTCCTGCTGCCTTTGGATCCAGAACTCTCAGCTCCTTCTCCAGTACCATGTCTGCCTGCATGCTACCCTACTTCCTGCCATGCTAATAATGGACTAAGTTTCTGAAACTGTAAACAAGCACCAATTAAATGTTTTTTTTTTAAATAGGAGTTGCTGTGGTCATGGTGTCTCTCACAGCAATAGAACATTGAGCATAACAATATATTTTTAGAATTATTACATACAAAATCCAAAAGACTAGTAAAACACAAGTAGATTGTTAAGGTTCCAACAGGAAGGACTAGTCCTGAAATGTAGAGCTATGAATATCATGGAAAATGTAACATCATCTTACAACATCTATTGCTTAAAGAGAAGTGAAAATGTGTATTATCAACATACTATACCCTTTTTCTAAGAAGCATCTTTAACCCTTATACCACTATACTATAAACAATGACAGAATTCTGGCCCTTGAGAATAACCATTTCTTGCCCACCCCTGTGTGATAACTAATATTTTGTTGTAATAGATAAAAACAAAACAAAACAACAATGGGAAAAAACTGCAAACTTTTAGAGCCTATTGATTTATTTAGCAATTATTCTACAAACCCAAATGTTAAGAATGCCATCTACTAGCATATTGACCCTATAGAAAAGTTTCCCCCATCTCTCTGTACCTGCCTTTTTGATGTACCTTCCAACGTACTTTATACTTGCCTTAATTTATGGCTTTCTTTGTTCTGTAAAACTATAAAAACTTTGTGTGTTGCAGAATATTATTTTAAGATGTGTTATATTTGTTTATGGTGGAGAACATTTGTTTAATGATGAAAAGATGTTTTGCATTCTTTTATGTTGCATTGTGTAACTCTGTGAAACTGTGTTACTTTGGCCTGTCTAAAACACCTGATTGGTCTAATAAAGAGCTGAAAAGCCAAGGACAAGGCTGGAGGAAGTACAGGCAACGTTGACAGGCAGAGAGAATAAACAGGAGGAGAAATCTGGAAAAAGATCAAGGAACAAGAAAATCAGGAGGACATCAGGGACCAGACACCCACCTACACAGCAAGCCACAAAGTAAGAAGTAAAGAAAGGTATACAGAATAGAGAAAGGTAAGCCCAGAGGCAAAATGTCGATGGGAAAAGCTGGCTAGAAGCAAGACAATCTAAAGCTGGGCATTCATAAGAAAGAATAAGCTTCCATGTGATTTATTTGGGAGTGGGATGGTGGGCCCCCAAAAGAGTAAAGAGTTCAAAGAGTAAAAACAAACAACTACATTTGTGAAACAGCTTCCGCATTGAAGCATAGCATTTGGGGTGAACCTAAATCTGTGGTCATAGTCACTCAAAATGGGTCCAGAATAAAGTGTCTCTTATTCCCTTCAGGATGAGAGCTGTGGTTTTGCTTCAATAAGAATCTGAAATATTTCTGATTCCTGGTATTTCTGATTCCTGGTATTTAGGGTACTCAAATTTTGCTATTCAAACTGTTTTCTGGTAAATTCTAGAATAGTGGCTCTCAACTCTTTTTGGAGTTGAATGACTTTTTGGAGTTGAATGAATGTTTCACAGGAGTCACCTAAGACCATTGGACAACAACCTAAGACCATTGGACAACAACAGTCCATAAAACTAACAAAATTGCAGTTATGAAGTAGCATGAAAATAATTTTATGGTTGGGGGTCCCCACAACATGAGGAACTGTATTAAAGGGTCACAGCATTAGGAAGGTTCAGAACCACTGCTCTAGAAGAAAAGCTGCCAAATGTAGTCTAACAAATTAATACTATTAGAATAAAAAAAATCCCTACAAGTATTCATTGAAGAAGCTGTTGATATTGTATTTTTTTGAAAGGAAAAAGAAAACACTAATCAGAGTCAGTCTTAAGACAACTACGAAGTGCTTTTAAAATTTGAAACACAGTTGATTTACTGTTGCTTAAAAATAAGAACTTGGAGAGTTTGGGGGCAATAAAAAAAGAAGTCAATGCCTTCCCTCAAATACTGGATTCATTATTCAGAGTGCAGGGAGCACTTTTCAAAAACCACGTGCTAATATTGACATTTCAACTATATAGCATTAACTTTATTTACTGTAGTAAAAACATATTAATGTTGATTTATTTAAGCACTTCGATGAAGTGGCAGTTCAGTTTAATCAAATACCAACTTAATTGGGTTATGTTTGATTGAAAAGTTTCAAAAGACCACTATAAGATTTGTTAAAGGCTGAATTTAGAAAAGTTATAATCATTAAAAATTTACATTATGTGCTGAGGCTATACCAGCTTTGGTGGCAGATTTCCAAGCAGCAGACCTTTTCAAAGACTAATTGTCTGCGACTATGCAATTCCCTCAGTGCTGAGCAGGCCTTGCCATTGACTTGCAAATGCCAAGTTAGAACACTGCCCAGAGCTTTGACAAAGGGAAAAAGTGTGTAAAATATATAAAGAAGGGGGACAAAAGACTACTGTTAAATATTTGCTTTTTTTTTTGTTATTTGAAACTGGGCATTCTACAATCCTAATGATGCTCTCTAAGATTGTAACGTTTTCAAGGAAGTATCTGGCTTGTTTAGAAGTGCTTCCTCACCTTGCTTTTCCAGGCATGCACATATTTCAAATACAGATTGAAACTTAGAAAAAATGCAATTAGACAGAAAGCCTGTTCTCAAAATAGATCTATTTTCAGGATTCTCTTGGACAATGCTGTATGTACCTCACAGCCATGCTTTGGTAACATGTTGGCGAAGAGACAGATGGATACAGATTTCCTGGGTAACGGGATGAGGAAATAAAGAAGAAAGTTGTGAATGGAAATTTTTGAAAAGAACCTGTGTCTAATAACTGTGAGCAATAAACCCCTGGAAGGAATTTCTCCTCAACAATGTGAAAAGAAAAACCACCAACCCAAACCATCATGGCCAAATTAATTAAAGCAAACAATTAATTAAAGCAAGCTTTTTTATTTGTGTGTATGGGCTTCCTTCCCCTAAGGCAAGGTTCAAGAAGCCAGCATTGGACATAGAGAAGATAAGATTTTTATAGCTTATAGACGTACGGGGGTTTCCAAATGAGGGATTTGGCAGGCAAATAGGTGGGGTTACAGAAGCAGAACATATGAATAGTAAGTTGGTCATGACAACCTATAAAGAAGCAATTGCAAAACAGTCATATAATAGTCATAACAACCGGTGGCCAGAATAATACGTGGTCATAATAACGTTGTGAAACAAAGGCATGGTTGCAGTTTCCTGGACCAGCAAGTAGAGAAACATTTGTGGTTAAGATGACAGGTGGGCACAGCCCAAACATTGAGAAACAGGGATTTAATAAGAAATAAGAATGAACCTAGTTTGTCTTTATAATAAAATGGCATAAGATGGTGGTAGCCTGGTTCAACACTTCCATGTCTACAGAGACTCATGGACTGATTTGAATTTCAGTAATGAAGAGATATTGTAATTTTAAGTGGCCTTCTTTTGTAGGCTCCCTAACACACTATCCTTATTTCCTTTAAGATAAGAGCTATTTTTTTATATTGACAAGATACATCTCTTTTCATCAAAGTTAATGTAAAGTCCATGTCATTTAGATATTATTCTCTGAGGTTGTATTTAGAAGTTAGAAGAATAAGTCTATAAACCCTTTGTGTAGTTATTAAACTTGGGATGGTCACAACCTATGCCCCAAGTCAGTTCTGGCCACTCATCATCACTTAAAAGTCAATTAAAAGAATCAAATTAATAACGTAAATTAGTAAAAGGTTATTCAATGTGGCCACCTTAGCAATTGAAACAAAGAGATCTAGCAAATCCTTCAAGTCCATCTTTTGGGTCTTAAAAGTTAGATCAAAGTTTAAATAGAGGCCCAAGAATGTGCACACCTAGAAGTCCAGGTCCCTATGTAGTCCCATGCAGAGAGGCAAGATCCCCCTGTGGCTGATGCTTTTTTTTTTTTTTCCCAGCATGAGCTTCCTGGAGAAATTCCCATTTCTTTGGCGTCCACTGTTTGAGTAGTCTGATAGATTGAGAGGCCTGGGGGGGGGGGGAGGATAGGAAATGTGGCTAGTGCAAATGAGGGGCTGGATTTTAAATTTTGATTAAAAATAATTTGAATCTAGATTGGCACATTTTGTATTCAATTTTTCTGGCAGAAATTAATATACTCTAAATAGACACTTTGGTCCTCAGTTTGGTTATAAGACTGTTGAAAGAGTCCCCCCCAAATTGAGGACTTCCTGCAGGACTCTCCTGATGGGAGAGGAAAGGGTTGAAGCCATGGGAGCATCCAGAGGAGGCACTTGTCTCCTGGAGAAGGACTTAAGACTTGCCAGAGATTTGTAGGAGAGACTAATTGCTGTGAAAGGGGTAGGGAAGAGACCACACTTTGCTGGGCTCTTTAGTTCTGCATACCTTTTGCTTTCTATTTAAGTGGCTTATTGAGCACAAGTGGCTGAACCTAGCTTCTTGGGACAACAGGCTATTACCACTAAGTTCAGTAACAATATTAGTAGTGGTTACCATATTAGATAGTGCTGACCTACCGGTAGGATCAAATTATGTTTTAGTTCCATTATCGCATGCATGGTGATAAAAAGATGTATTCCTTGAAATCAACACTGAATATAAGAATATGTCAACTCCTTAGCTACATGTGATTATTAAGAGCATGAAATGTTATTGGTTCAAATTGAGACAGACTATCAATGTAAAATACACACTGGGTTTCTAAATGTCAGCACGAGAAGAGTATTGCATCTGATCAATACTTATTATTGATTAACTTAAGAATATTTTTGATACCTTGTACTAAATATTAATTTTAATTGTTTCTTTTATATTTCGCATGCTTAACTTTAGCCACTAGAAAATTCTAAATTAAGTAATTACCTTACAATTTACCTTAGTATATATCCCCCTCTCTCATTCTTTCTTTCTTGTGGTGATGTGGATTAAATGCAGGTTCTTTCTTGCACAACTCATATTTTATTTCTAGTAGACAATGCTACGCTAGTCAGGCTAAACTCCAAGTTCATTATGCATGAAAATATACCAACTCAGTGAAAAAATACTATAATACTGCAGAAGTTCACAGTTCTTTGATTTCTATATTATTAAGCAGATTCCTTCTTTGCCATGTGTTCATGACACATGAAAGCCTCCCGAGTATCTTCCAAGGAATTAAACTCTCTCATCACAGCTGTAACTATTCTCCCTTTCTAAGGAGACTGACTGTCCCAGTACTCCCGGTATCTGACCTCTAGACCAGCTAGCACTTTCTTTGGAGGCTGCTTCTTTGGCTCCCTCATTTCTTCGGTGGCACTGCTCTCAGAAGTGCTCTGAAAACTTGTTTATAAAACAGATGTGCTCTTGTAAACCCTAAAATGACTCCCTTAGTTGAGATATATACTTCATTGATCCCATATGCATCCTTCCTTCCTCCCCCCATCCCAATCCCCCGAGCTTTCCCCATTCCTCCCCTACTGCCTTCTCTCTAACCCTCTCCCATTCCAACAATCCCCCACCACCCCCCCCATGCACCCGAGGTTGCTTGGCACACTTGTCTACTTCCAATCTCCAGGAGGATAACTACATGATTTTCTTCAGGTTCACCTTCTTATTTGGCTTCTCTAGGATCGCGAATAATAGGCTCAAAGACCTTTAATTATGGCTAGAATCCACATATGAGTGAATACATACCATATTCCTCTTTTTGGGTCGGGGTTACCTCACTCAGTAAAGTGTTTTCTATGTCCATCCATTTGCATGCAAAATTCAAGATGTCATTGTTTTTTACCAGGTCCAAGGAGAGATCCCCAGATTGTTCTCTGGACAGAGGAGAGGGTGTCTGAACTGGCCTTGGCCCATAACCATACTGATGAATATTTTGCATATCACCATAGAACCTTCATCTGGTGATGGATGGAGATAGAGACAGAGACCCACATTGGAACACTGGACTTAACTCCCTTGGTCCAAACGAGAAGCAGAAGGAAAGAGAACGTGAGCAAAGAAAGCAAGACCAGAGGGAACCTTCACCCGTTGATGGATGGAGATTGAGACAGAGAACCACATTGGAGCACTGGACTGTGCCCCCAAGGTCTAAATGAGGAGCAGAAGGAGGGAGAACATGAACAAGAAAGGCAGGACCATGAGGAGTGCGTTCACCCACTGATACAAGGGGACTGATATAATGAGAGTTCACCAAGGCCAGTTGGACTGGGACTGAAGGAGCACGTGATCCAACCAGATTCTCTGAATGTGGCTGGCTCAGGGTCTTTCTGAAAAGCCATTGACAATGACACTGGGACTTGTTTCCTCTGCATATACTTGATTTTTGGGATCCAGTCTGTTTGGATGCTCACCTTCCTGGACCTGGAGGGAGGGGGGAGGAACTTGAACTTCCCACAGGGCAGGAAACCCTGACTGCTCTTAGGGATGGAGAGGGAGGAGGAGAGGGAGTGGGGGGAGTGGGAGGGTGTTGGGAGGAGGCGCGGAAATGGAAACTTTTATAAATTAATAAACTTTTATAAAAAAAGAAGTAAGAATATGAAAAAAAACAGATATGCGTCTGAGGTGAAGCTCAGTAGCACTGTATGTAGTTAGCATGTACAAGATCACATGTTTGATACCTGAATAGTCAAAAGAGAAAAACCAACCAACACAGCAATACCCAGATCCTTCCGGGGGTTGAGTCACTATTATTTCACTGAGCTTTTTAGCTATCTCTCATCTGTTCTTCTCTGAATTCTATTAGCTGCGAGAAAGAGTTTTGGTTTTTGGTTGATTGATTTTGTTGTGTAACTCAGACTTTTCATATTTTTAACATGATTCAATATGTAAGTCTCCTATGATGCCATTTACTCCTAGGTGCTAGCAACTGACCATTGTTTCTCAGTTTGTAACCCCCATCACTGTATCTTTTCAAGACAAGAGGATTGAATCAGACTAGAATTCCCGGTCTGCTTGCATAATCCTAAAGTGTTCACTGGGAGAAGAATTAGGCTGGAGCTGGCACTTTTAAATATGCAAAAGTTCTTGTAAGACTAGAAGACAAGCTGATAAGGATGTCTTCACACTTAATTACGTCTAAAATCTTCTCTCTAGAGCACACAGAGCAACTTTGCATTATTTGCAGCTGGAACGAAAATCAACCTCAACATTTAGCTAACAAGTATCACCAACCAAAAGGAAATAATTTAAGAAAGTAAATTCCCCTTCTTGTCAATATAAATTCATAAATAGAGTAATTCATTAAAAGAAAATAAAAAGAATTTCTATCTTTGCTGGCTAAATCAATAATGAATATGAAACACACATAAAGAAGTTATTAGAAATATAAGAGGGAGGCCTGAAGGAGATACACACTACTAAAGCTACAGTGGTTCATTAAAATAATAATAAATTTCATCTATTAGATATGCACTATATTTCAGTAGAAAAATCTCAGCATGCAAATTGTCTCTCATCTGAAAAAGAGGTTTCTACAAAAGGGATTTATGCAAAACCCTATATACAGTAAGAACTTAAAAGGACCAGAAATAGTGCCTTCTGTCTCTCTTCCATCCCTGCCATCTATTATTTATCCCTGCCATCTATTATTTGCCATTTTGTACACACACACACACACACACACACACACACACACACACACACTATATTATCTGGATAATTGAGAGTAAAGAAGTCAGTTGCAGTGTAATAGCTATTACTCAGAGAAAAGATTACATTAAATAAACTTCAAAGTTTACCACTCTATTGTTTTTAGTTCTAATTACATAGCAGAGAGCATAATCCAAGATGAGTTGAAATTTAGACATGCAAATTCTGGTAGGTTCTGGAGTGTGCGATAGGTCTTGGTGTGGAATGTTTTCTTGCCTATGGAAGAAACTGTACTGAGAATCTCTAGATATCCAGGAATAAATTAAGTGGGAAAGATAAAGATCATATTAAAGATTCCATCTGCTAAAAGGGAGAATGGAGCAAGGTAAGGGAGGCAGAAAATGCTCAGGATAACGAGGTGCAATGACACACACACATATAATTCCAAAACTTAGATTATGGGGGAGGCAAAAATATCAGGAACTCAAGTTCAGCCTCAGCTACATAGCTAATTCAAGGACAGTCAAAGCTATATGACACCTTCTCTCAAAAACCATAACAAGTCAAGTGGTCGTGGCACAGGCCTTTAATCCCAACACTGGGGAGGCAGAGGCAGGTGGATCTCTTCTAATTCAAGGCCAGCCTGGTCTACAGAGTGAGTTCCAGGACACCAGGGCGCTTAAACAAAGAAACCCTGTCTCAAAAAAAAAAAAAAAAGAAAAACCCACAGTAAATTCAGTAAAATGTCCAGGAACAACTGTTTATGTTAGTACTCCTACTAGGTGGAACATCAAAAATAATTTCAAAATGCTCTTAATTCTTAAAAAGGAAGCAATATAGAGAACAGACCAAGAAAAATGGAGAACAGCTGCTGGAGCACACCTGTAACTCTGGATCACCACCCTACCTGATTCATGTGCTCACGGGAATAGGAATAGTGGTT
Organism: Myodes glareolus; assembly: GCF_982192425.1. Taxonomy (NCBI): domain Eukaryota; kingdom Metazoa; phylum Chordata; class Mammalia; order Rodentia; family Cricetidae; genus Myodes; species Myodes glareolus. The sequence goes on from NC_142053.1 coordinate 50,689,955, forward strand.
ATCACAAAATTGGTAGCAATAAAAAGTTTGTGAATGCATAGGGATCAGAAATGAAGTCAAAATCAAACACATAATGAATCTGAGTAGTTTCTAGCAAAGTTCAACTCTGGCGCAGCAAGCCAACACAGTGCAGCCTTGGATGAGAACTCACAATATTCACTTTGCATTGTGCAGGCTGTCCCACCGTGTGATGCCAATGAATGCCTCTGAAATACCACAGCTTATATTTGACAGGATTTGATGTTACTGTTTACACTGTACACACGAAGCCTCCAGAATAGGGAAGAGCCTGTGCTAGATGTATGTCTGCCAGAGGATTAAAGGCTACAATGTATGATGTAAAAGATCTCAAAAAAAACAAAACATCCAGAAAACAACCCGATTAAAAATAGGCCGTTGATTTAATCTACATGGGAAGTAGAAAAAGACAAGATCTCCTGAGTCAATTGGGAGCATGGGGACCTTGGGGGAGAGTTGAAGGGAAGAGGGGAGAGTCAGGGAGGGGAGCAGAGAAAACTGTAGAGCTCAATAAAAATCAATTTAAAAATCAGAAAATAAAAAGAATTAAATGGTAAAAAAATAAAGTGTTCATAAATGAAAAAATAGGCCATAAAACTGAACAGAATTTTCATAAAAAGATACACAAATGACTGAAAAATATTTTAAAAGTATTTCAACATCCTTAACCTTCAACGAAATACAGATTAAAACTACTTTGACATTTCTTCTGACTCCAGTCAGAATGGCTAGGATCAAGAAAACAAATGACGAGAATAGCTAGTGAGGATATGAGAAAAGGAGAACGATTACTCATTGTTAGTAGGAGTGCAAACTCATGGAGACACAACGTAAATCAATGTAGGGGCTCCTCAAAAGGCTAGAGTACCATATAATCTTATTATACACTTCTTGGGTATAAGCTCAAATGAGCCTACATCTTACTACAGAGATTCATGCTCAACTATAGTCATTGCTGCTCTATTCACAATAGCTGGGGAATGGAAACAGCATAGTTATCCTTCAGCTGATGAATGGATAATGAAAATGTGATACATATAGACAGTGGAATACTACTCAGCTCCAAAGAAAAATGAAATTCCAGAATTCTCTGGTGAGTGAATAGGGTATAGAAAAAGATCAAAGTAATAGAATTTATGCTATAAAGGATTTAATAACAAACTTCCTTAGGAAACATTAAGTCACACAAAGTAGAGTATAGTTAAGGGAGCGCTCCCTCTAATTAGCCCAAAGATAAGGAGTGTACTAACCAGGCTTGTTAGAAATAACTGAAGTTTAGGATTGCTAGGATAATGCTTCTTATAAATGTTTGCTCACCAGGCCTGCCAGCCATTGGGTCTATTTCTCTATCAGAGACCATGCCTTTAGAGAGCAATTCAGGGAGGCAGCACAAGGTGACAACAGTCCTTAAGTCCCGGCCTGCTGTAAAGTTCCCAGTTATTTTCTTAAGCATAATTCTGCCAGGTGGGCTCGATGACCCCAGGTAAGAACTATTTCAAAAGAACAACACTGGCGTACTTAAACAACATCTGTGCTATGTAAAGCTCCCATCTGCCCAAGGGGCCAGACTTGGGGTCCCCTGTCTTTGTTTAAATTGTTCTAATTGATACCTGGGGTGAGAACCTGAAAGAGATTGAAGGATGACAGCATATATAGATGGTATAAGCCTGAGGTCTACAAAAGTTAATAAAATTTTCTGTTCTCTTTGGGCACTAGCTAGAACTGAATCATGGTATTATTAAAAAGCTTTTTCCTGATTTTTCCTGAGTGTGTAGAGTGAATTCTCAGTGGGGTACATTATCTCTGCTTTACATGGCCCTCAAATTTAAGGGTTACTAATACTAGTAAGAAATGTTATTCAGAGTCATTAAGTAAAGACAATCAAAAAAGGAGAACAAAAGAAAATTAGGATCTACGCAGAAATTCACATCAGGAAGCAGACAGTTAATGCAGGAAGCTAGAATATGACTCACTTTTGAGATGTAAAACATTTTCTAATGAGTCAGGGCAATAGTATTCGTGGAAGCTTTGGATTATTACTTGTGTTGAATTATATTTGTTCACTGTTTTTTGTTTTGTTTTGTTTTGTTTTTAGATTCAGTACACACATGGAAGTCAGGCCATACCAAAAGTGAAGCAACAAAGACAGCCAGGAACAAAATTTACCAAAGTAAATTTTAGCTACAAGTTATCTGCATATGTAGTTTGAATACTATATAAGGGTATCTAAAAGTGCCTGCAAATCTTCTTGTGCCCTGTTTCCAAAGAGTATCTGACATAGTAAAAGACAGTGAGTTCAAAGCACTTGATGAAAGACAGCATTTTTCATAATTATTAATTGATAAAGTAGGAGAGATCAGGTTGATTAACAGAATTTAATTATTTCAGTGATACTGTTGATTGACTTCAGAGCCTATGTGTACTGGGCAATTGCTCTATCACTGAGACACACCCCCAAGCAACAATTTGAAATTAATTTTTAATCTAGCTCTTCAATACATAGTCCTTAAAATCTCAGTTTCACTTCTAGGAAATAGCTGTTCCCCATTCCATCCTATTCAAGTGCTGAGCGATACCAGGTCCCTTAAAGCTAGAAACATCCAACTTCTGTTCTTCTGGTGTTTACCTCCATGTATGTGCATTATATAGTTGCTGCAGAATATTAGTTGATGATATGTTACATGTGTCTTTACTGTGGAACATTTGCATAATGATGCAAAGATGTGTTGCATTCTTTAATGTTACATTTGTTTAACTCTGTGAAGCTGTGTTACTTTGCCTGTCTAAAACACCTGATTGGTCAAATGATGAACTGAACAGCCAATAGGCAGGCAGGACAGGGAGAAATGGGGCTGCCAGGCAGAGAAAATATATAGGAGGAGAAAAAGATATCTATCTAGGAGGGATAAAAGGGGACAACCAGTCAGCCACAGAGTCAGGCACGGAATAAGATGGAAAGAAAACATATACAGAAATAGAGAAAGGTAAAAACTCAGAGGCAAAAGATAGATAGGATAATTTAAGAAAAGCTGGCTAGAAAGAAGCCAAGCTAAGGCCAGGCATTCATAAGTAATACTAAACCTCTATGTGATTATTTGGGAGTTAGATTGCGGGCCCCCAAAAGAGAAAAGAGTAAAGAATAAAAAACAAGCCAGCCGTCATGTTACAATTATTTGTAGTTGAGTTATTCAGTTTGTTATGATTATAATTCCTTTTCTTTGTGATTTTATTTTAACATTTTGCAGTTCATCAGATGACTGTTTTGTTTTTTTTAAATATACTTATTTTGCTATGTATCAGTAACTAATTCATCTCCAAATTGCTGTCACTCATTTTCAAGTTCCTCCTGGAGGTATTGCTGTCAAGAGTTCTCTGTCTTCCCTCCTGGATGTGGATGGCACTTTGGGAACACATATGAGGATGTCTAAGGAAAAAACTTTTTTTCTTTTGCCTGCCCGCCTACCTTTACGTTTCTCTAGCAATTTGCTTTACCAGAGATAATGCTGCCGCTTCCACTGTTGCTGTCATAATTTGTTGACATCAGTACACATCTTCTTTTACTTTCAAGTCTGGACTGAGAATCAGTGATTTTACAGAAATCTTCCAGGTCTTCAATACCAAAGTGAGAGTGAGCAGTTTCTGAGTTCTCAGCTTCTCCAGGGTGAAAAAGGCCATTGTTGGACTACCTAGACTGCATCATGTAAGTCAATCTAATAAATTTCTTTTTAATATATCTTACTCTAGAAACCCTTGACTACTGGTCTCCCTCTTTACTTTATTTTTTTTTAAAACAAGGGTTCATTACATATCCTAAGAAGACGTGAATAATATTCTTCCTATCTCAGCCTCCCAAATGCTGGGAGTGTAGGCATGTGCCATCACACCTTGCAGAAGTACACTTTTAGAATTTGGGAAAACTTGATACCTGTTCTAGTTATATTCATGTGTTTTCAAAGCTCACTCTAATATTTTTAACATATTCTTTTTAAAAAATTCCATATGTATTCAAAATAATTTTCAGACAATATTCTGACCAGTTTCCTCTACCCTTACTTCTCCCAAGTCCTCCCCACCCACCAAACTCCCATCCCTTATTTTCTCTGTTTAGAGAAAACAAACAAGCAAAGGAAACAAGCAAATAAAGCAGAATTTTGAAAACAAAAAAGAAAAGAAAAAGCACTAGAAACACACACACACACATACACACACATATACACACACACATACATACATAAACACACACACACTCACATACACACACCATAGTCTTAGCTATCAGGACAATGGAATATTTTTGCAAAATGTATCTAAAGAGAGTATCATTTCTCTGTCCTACTAGTTTTTTTCAAAGCCATTTAGAAGTATGAATGTTAAGTTAGTGAGTGTGAAACCTCTTTCAAGGAATTTTACCACTGCATGGATATTAGCTATGGTGGAAAGAGGAGGGTGAAGAATTTTGCTTGCTTGTTTATTGAGGTGGAAGAGAATGATGTAGCATGTTTCAATATCAATGGGAATGTAAAAAGAAATTAAAAATGAGATTCAGGTAAAAAATAGTAGGGGTGACATCTGCTAAGGCCTTGGTCTCCACATCCCTGGCAAGAGAAGGACAGCAAAGCAGAGATGCAGATTCAGGGAAGAGTCAAGCCCTTAGAGGGCTGTTCTGAAGATTTCAGTGTGACAGTTATTTGAAGTTATTGGTCTATTGATGGCCATGTGAAAAGTTCTTAATTAACATTGTTGCCCTGGTGACCTGATGGTCAACCTGACATCTGACAACCCTTTTTATCTAGTCCATACTCATCAGTCTGACATTGTTGATCTCCTGTAACTACTCAGCTCTTAGTGTGTCTTCTCTGAGTGTCATTTCCTTTGTGAATGTCCATTTTCCCTGTCAATCCCCCCATACCGCTTAGTTCACCCTGACTAATCACTATCAAGCTCATCTTCGGTTTCCTCTTAGACTTCTTTCAGGTGACATCACTCTATTGCCTTTTCTAACCCAAGAGTCAGTTTTCCTAACTATCAGATATAACTATTAACCCAAGTTACCACTCCATCCTCTTGATTACACTCTACTTGTCTATCTTCTGTTTTTCTTGTTAATATGTCCTGCTGCTCCTGTCTTCCAGGAAATGTTTAAACAATACACACCCGCAAATCTGTGCATGCTAATATAGAGAGAAGAAGACCTTCTAGAAGTATATACGAAATTAACTTGTAAGCTAAGGTGGAGTTTCTCCATTTTACTTGACAGTTCTATGTGGTAATGACAAAATGAAGTAATTATGAGTAAAAATCATTTCATATGGGCATTCATGGACTTTGGTTCTCTATCTCTTTGTATTATATGTTATTGTGCTCAGCTGCAGTAGCTCAAAAAATTATGGATTTTTTGTGAATAAATTATAAAAGTTTAAATATACAATATCAAAGTAGTAGAGTCTGTCAAATTCTCTAAATTGTGGACACTTCCTGAATCTGCAGGTTCTAGGCATTTGAGAGCATGTGAAGAACTAATGGGCAAATCTTCTACAAAACCTTTTGTGGAAATAAGCATTCTTACTGAGTTTTCAAAGAGAAACATTTTCGGACCTTTTCTATTTTAGAAAGATACCTTAATATATTTTTTTCCAAATGTAGCTTCAGTTTGGCTTGTGTGTGTATCTAAACATGCATATCTTGTTGTGGGTATTGGTGATATGTTTTGGAAACTCCAGAATACCTAAAACTGGTCCATAAGTAATAGAAGTGAGGACTAAGAGGGAAAAAATAATTGCCTCTACCTGCTAGTAGGGTTGTAAGTTGGTAAGTTACTATGCAAACTTAACTAAATAACTCCAAGTTTTCATAATGTCGTTTCTTAAAATCTTAGTGAATGGAACTGGACTTGGTTAATGTTTATCTCCCTTCTAGAAGCCCATGTTGTGTTACCCTGGGAATAAGAGATGGGCACTGAGCTGACCAGAGGTTTAGTATCAAGAAAATCCAAGTTCAGCTGAAATGGAATTATCACAAATGTTTGTCATGTTCCCTTTGCTTCATCCTATTATCAAAATAATGCTAGCCTCATGATTTGCTGCAGCAGTCATAGTGTATGGAGGGAACCACAGAGGTTATATGAAACACTGGCTTAATATAAGGCTCATATGCAAAGAAAATGATATTGCTTAATGAAAGTATCATAAGAATGCTTTGTCATATTGGTTCAGTAGAACACATAAGAGGAGAGTAGAACACTGTATTGAGGAGAATGAAGAAAGAATAAATTGCTCAGAAAACATAAGTAGAAAATAAGGCAGAAGTCAGATGGGATTTAATTTTCTCATGCAATGAAGGGCACAAATTGTTTTTGGTAAAATCTCTCCCTATGTAAAGATCTATTAAACACAAATGGAGTTATATGACTTTTGCCCCTTTGACTAATAAATCCTTTTTATTATATTTGTGAGAATAAATTAGATAACATAGGAACACACAAGGTTTCTGTGTTTAATAGTCAAATAAAAGTAGATTCAACCAAGTTAAATATTTCTGTGGGACTTGGAGCTATTACTTCACCATTATGAACAAAGAATCTGCTCATAGCAGATTATGAATTACAGTAATTCACACATTTTTAATGCAATGTATTTTGGTGGATGACTAGGTACATCACAGAACATACTAGACTATTGGATACAGTTTTGCCTTTTCTTTTTTCTTTTCATTTATTCTCTCTCATATAATACATTCTGGCCCCAGTTTCCCTTCCCTCTAGTTCTCCCAGCCCCCCCACTTAGCCCCTTTCCCCACAGGTCCAATGATCCTCCACTTCTCTTCAGAAAAGAGCAAACCTCCTAGGGTTATCCACCAAACACAACATAACAAGATACAATAAGGCTAGGCACAAACCTTCATATCAAAGCTGGACTAGGCAACCCAATAGGAGGAAAAGGGTCCCAAGAGCAGGCAAAAGAGTCAGGAATGCACCCACTCCCACTGTTAGGAGTCCCAAAGGACACCAAGCTGACAACCATAACATATAATCAGAGGACATATCACATAAAACAATGGTAGTTTAAAATATGTTAATGAAGAAATGTTAATTATGTTAATGGAAAATGAAGACAAAGATCAGAAAGAAATGTATCTACCTTTCAATACAAATAGACAGGTACATTCAATTACTTTAAAATATAAATCAGGATGTTCAAGTAAAATATAAAGATATTTCAAACTGATCTTGAATAGCACTATATAAAGCTGATCAAGTATAAGTACATGAAAAATACATAAAATCTGAGTGTATAAGTATTAATAAATTCCCTATGTCCTGAGGACAGGGGGTGTTTCTGCCTATGTTTCCTCACATATGCAAGATATATCTCCTCTGGTGCTCTAGCCTTCTGGATTTACCCTTTTAACATCTTGATGAAATTACTCTAGCCCTTACTGATACATAATTAAAATTAAATATAACTAATATATATATATATATATATATATATATATATAATATATCTGGCATGTTCTTTAATATCTCTTTTACTTTCTGGTCATTTTCCTTACCTTTATTTCTGAATCCCAGTTTGTAGCTTATCTTGGAACCATCATACTGATAACTGTTGTTTCTCTCTTATCGACTCATTCTAAGTGTAGCTACAACTGTACAGCATGACTCCTCAAGTCATCACTAAAAATGTTTTTGCACATAATGGACTTTCCACTAAAGGCTGGTTTAACAGAGAACAGAGTGCTGCACATGGGAAGTAACAGCTTGTAAAAACTGACTCTCAGATATCAGTTCCTGCTAAAGTTCTGCTACAGTAATGGCCAGCTGCCATGATTCTGGAGCCCATTCTCCCAAAAGCATTTTCCCATGGATTCATCCTCACTTCTAGCTCTTGTCCCTTTGGATGCCTGGGAAACAAGTTGAAAATGCTATTCACTTATTGAGACGGTCAATTTACCTCTCTTTTGTTTAAACATCCACCATTAGTTTAGGTCTTAGCCTTTATAATTGAAATACTTGTTAATGTATTCCTCCCCTTAGGACTGCAGAAACAGCTGCAGTATTTTTGTTCAATAAGAAAGAATGCAATGGTGAATGGATAAGAAATATTGGTAACAATACGAATGACAGTACCTGGTGAATAAAAAAAACCACCATTTTGTAATTTTTAATTGACATATCAAGTTTCATGTTGAGACTAATATGAATTGTTTTGTTTTGTTTTTATGACTCAAGTACTTAAAAATATGAAAAAAGGGAGGAACAATGCAGTATTGAGCTGATGTAAGAAATAAAAAGAGGCTGAAGAGATGGTTCAGAAGTTAAGAGCACCCGGGTTCAATCCCAGAATCTACAGAAAGGCTCATATTCATCGTTAATTCCCATTTCAAAGGATCTGATTCCTTCTGCATTCTGCAGGCACCAGGCACACAAATGCTACAAAATACTCATATACATACAAGTTTAAAAAATATTTTTCATACAAAAGAAAAAAGTAAAACCATATTTTCTAGTAATCTTATGAGTTTTTAATCTGACAATTAGGGTCAAAATAGAAATGTACCAATGGGAGAAGATCAAGTCCATTCAGCTTAGTGTTGGAGAAGAGTTTTAGCAGCCTAGTTACTTAGAGGCAGTGGAAATATTTTTAAATTCAATTGTGTTTTACAAATAATAATAATAATAATTATCCCTAACCTCATGGTTGCCCAGTAATTAGCATTAAGAGCTTTCTAATAAAATCATATTAAAGGATTTATTTGGCATAAATAAAGAAGTTTGACACTCTCCTATGATGATAAACAAAGAATCCTATTTTAAAAGCCCCTAAGACTCCCTTCTCGTCTTCTTTCATCCTAAATGAAGACAAAAGACTAAAGAGTGTGTGAAACTGATAATAGTTCTAAGCGGGAACAAAATGAAATATCTTAAAAGATGTTTTGTCTATAATCTTCCTACTATACACAGCAGAAAATAGTGGAAGTTAATTTTCAAATGTCACCACAGAGAAAGCAGGGTAGAAAATATCTGACTTGCCGTCAGTAGGTGCAGAAAATGTATTTCAAGCCAACTTTCCCCCCTAATTTAGCAGCATCACTGCTATTGAAGAAAAGCAAAGGAAAAGTGTGAAAAATAACCCAACAACTGAACTTGTCTTTCAGAAATAGGAAAGAAGTTTCCAGAAAAACAGTAACTAATGAAGATTGTTGCCACATTTGTAAGTCCCATCTCATCCTCATAACTATACTATTTTGCTTTACTTAAAACCACCAAACACTCATGTTAGAAAAACTTCCAGTTTCTGCTAAGTTTAAACTCTTCTTTGTTTTATCTTAGAACCACTCTTCTCTGCTTAAACAGCGACTCTTTCAGATTGCTATACCCTCATCGCTACCCCCCACAAAAAAAGATTACAAGAATCCAATTAATGTCTAATTCATGCACACTTCCTTACTACCAGCCAGTACTTGTTTGGATACCTCTAAGAACAGAACCTCTAAGTCGTAAGTTGGTTCTCATAATTTTGTATTTGATCAACCCGGGTATCTTTACATGCAGAAGTTTTGCGCTATTACTTCCGATCACAACAGAGTTACGCTGTTTTTATTCCCCCACTTATTTCTTTGTGAGAGGGGTGGCACCTCTGGTGACATGGCACACACATAGAGGTTAGAAGGCAACTTGTGGAGTCATTGCTCTCCTTCCGCACTGTGGATCCTGGGAGTTGAACTCAGATCACTAGACTTGAGGTGGGTGCTTTTATTCATTAACTCATCCCATTAACCCCTCACTTTTTCTACTTTTAGAAGATCCTAAATTCTTGTCTGTCTGCTCCTCATGGTGCTCACAGTTGAACCCTGAGGGTAGACTTTGAAATACAAAGTGTCACATTCATAATCATATAAAGATCCCTATAAGATGAAATAAATTTCCAGAGTAAATGTTTCAAAATTAAAAGCAAGATTTGACTAATTTCTCCTATATTGTCCATTATTAGACTACTTTAAGGCAAATTGGGCAAGTTATTTGTCTGAGAAAAATGCTAAATGAGACTCCAAATTTGACACACAGCAATATTCTATTAAGTAACCTGATGGATACAGGATATACACTAATGACAGACAGCCTCCTTGGGTTTCAAACTCTTTATCCATCCTTTAATTATTATTTTTAAAGGAATATGGTAACTGAGAAATACAAGAAGAGGCTCATTTCATAGTTCCTGCTAATTGTGAAGAACATAGAAGTTCTTCAAGCACATTATTCATCATCAGAAAGAAGTCACTGTCCTTGAAAATATTTCAGAAAATAACTAAAATGAAAAGAATAAAAACCTCTTTAAGGAGCTGGAGGTTTTAACTAATTCAAATAATGTCATTCCCTTGGAGTAAACAAGCATTTATAAAAACCATCGCTCCCTAATAAGTTGAAAACATTCTGATATTGCCAAGAGAACTTCTTATTCAATGCTTGCTCTCTTAAGATTCTGTTTAACACTTTATTGACTACTCAGAGAAAAGAAATCAAGAACTAGAAGACAATTTCTTTCCCCAAGAGTCCTTGCTCAATGTTGTCTTTTAAATATATGTGATATTTATGGAATTCAGCATAACAAAAACTCTTGAGATAAAAGTATTCAGGAGCATGTTTCTTGATCTTTCTTATATACTTCAACAAATGCTTGCTTTGACTTTTATTCTGAGCTTGACTTGACACTGTGTTCTAGCTTTTGGATATCCAATAGAGAAACATATGCAATGCCTCTGCTATTAGGAAGAGTGCAGTGTATCAAAGAAGCAGACAATAAACAAAATAAAAATTAGTCCTCTATAATTTCAGGCAGTGATAATAGCTAGGCAGGAAAATGTGGTAGCCCACAAGTGACTCCATTTTATAAGTCATTTGAGTTCAAGCTTGCTTGTTTCAGTCTCCTTGAGGGCTGTGAGAAAGTTCTGATTAAACTCATGGGAAAGAACATATTATCTACTAAGACACAGTCTGGTGAATGCCAGCTGAGGGCACATCCAGACAGAAAAATAAAACTGCTTGCTCAAGGACAGAAATAGTCTTGTGGTTAGATACGGACTGACTGACTGTGCTGTGCTTTGTTCTGCTTTTGTATCTAAGCAGGCTCTGGAATAAACTCGGGGCTGATTGGTATTTACCAACACCTCCTGGATCTATCCTGTGTTTTCTGTCTCAATTATTTTTCAATCTGTCATTTCGTCAACGTTGTGCCCCCTTCCAGGTACCCCATCTGACTTTGTTGGAGCAGGCTCCATTAGAAAAATAGATAAAGTTAAGGTCTTAGAACAGAATGGTACAATTTTAGATGTGATCAGGGAAGAAAGCTGGTAATACTACATGTAGTCAGAATAAAGACTGTTACTGGGGACTATAGCTCAGTTGTTAGGGTGCTTCCCCATCATGCACTTGGTCCCCAACACACCATAAAGATCAGGCATAGTAGTGCATAGGCCTAGCAGTGGTGAAGTAGATCACCTATATTTTCAGTTTGAGGGGTGGGGGTGAGAATGTAAAGGAAAATTTAAAGGTTTTAGCTACTATTTCTTTAAGAAACAGTATTTATTCAACATTTATATATCAGGCAAAATATAAGGGAAGTCATACAAAACAACTAAAATTTAGGTTCTGTCTCTCAAAGGCTCAGAGTTAAGTGGGGTATATAACTTGACCATGCTGGTCCATATGTGGTGATCAGTTCTGTTAAAAACAGGGAAGAACTCCAAGGAATTCATAAGGACAACCCCATATAAAACTCCTAGCTATAGTGAACAGGACGCCCAAACTGGCTGTCTCCTGTAATCAGACTGGTGATTACCCAAACTGTCATCACAGAGTCTTTATCCAGTAACTGATAGAAGCAGAGATCCACAGCCAAGTAATGGGCCATGATTCTAGGGTCCAGTTGAAGAGAGGGAAGAAGGATTGTATGTATGAGCAAGGGGCATCAAGGTCATCTAAAGGGAACCCACAGAAACAACTAACCTGGGCTCATAGGAGCTCACAGAAGCTGGACTGACAATTAGGGAGCCTGTATGGGACTATCCTAGGCATACATGTGATAGCTGTGCAGCTTTATCTATTTGTGGGACTCTTGGAAGTGGAATCAGGGCCTGTCTGCCCTAACACTTGACTTGGCTGTTGGGAATCTATTCCCATACTGTGTTGCCTTGCTCAGCCTTAATACAAAAGGAGGATCTTGTAGTGGGTAATCGCCCTGCCCATGATCTTGGGCTATCTGGCCCAATAGAGAGATAGCTTCTTGTTTGCTGACATAACTCTTTAAAAAAAAAAAAAGAGGTTGGCAGGCACTCACTCTCTGGTGTGGTGGTCACAGATTGGATTGCTGCTTCCCTTCACCCTAGGACAAAATGGGAGACTGCAGCAGCCCCCTACTTTGTTGTTATTTGAGAGAGTTTCCTAAGAAATCTTTGCTATCCTTTTATTCGGTCTCTTGTTGTTTCACATACTTTTGCCTATAGGAGCTTAGTCCTACCTTAACTGGATATGGCATGCTTTGTTGACACCCATGGGAGGCTTGTCCCTTTCTGAACAGAAACCGAGGAGGAGTGGATGGGAGGGGCAGGGGGGAGGTATGGGGGAGGGAATGGGATGGGTAACTGCAGTCAAGATATAACATAAATGAAAAGATGAATGAGGGGGTAAGCGTGCTTGCTGTACAAGCCTGGGGACCTGAGTTTAGTTCCTCAGAACTTCTGTAAAAAGCTACATATGGTCACATAGATCTGTAACCCCAGCACTTTCAGGGGTATTGCCATAAGCAACTGTCCTCTGAGTTATGCAACTGCCATCTTTGGGAGTTCAGCTGAATCAACCCCACTCTCTTGCGCAAGATCTCGCAATGGGCTTACTGACAGTTTACAGCCCACACAGAGAGCTGGTGGGGGGCTCTTGGTGACGATAGGCTCTATATTAGAACTGTCTATAGTGTAGAGGAAGCCCGCACCCCTCTAGAGTAAGAATTTTCAAATGGAACCAGGTGAGGGTAGGTTGCACACAGTCCTGTCAGCAACCCCCTCACCGCATCTCTGCAGGGAAATGCAACAAACTCATCTGTTCCTCACAATGAACTTCGGCAAAATCATGCCTCAGTTTGTTGTTGGAATCCTGGGAGGAGGGGTAGAAATATCTTCGCTTAGTAGATTAATAGCTTACAAGCATAATTGCTTAGTCTCCCTCGGAAAGGACTTTTAGCAAAAAGGTGAGAAAACAGGAGAAGGGGGGGGGGCTTGCTGGCTTCTAGCTTAGCTCTCATGCCAGAAGGACACCTAAAGTTCTACTCTGGTGTTTGTATTCTCACAAGGGCATGTGCACCTGTGTACACATGTATATACACACTACAAACACATTCACACACGCAAACACACACAACTACACAAAACACAAATGGACAGTGCTAGTTTGACAAAATTACAAAGTAGTTAACTAAGCCTTTTATCAAGTTACTATCACTCACATTCCTCTCTCTGATCATTTCTCCATCTGGTGTCTCATATTTCTCATTTTAAAGTATATATATAGCACTTTAACGCACATATTATATAGGTATATATTTATAAATACACACATACATTTGTGTGTGTGTGTGTGTGTGTGTTTCAGTTTGTAGCAGTTATGAAGAAGTATCAATGTTTAACCGCCTTAGCATCCTTTTCTCTTGAGCGGTAGAAATGGCATCTGAAAGAATCTCACAAATATTGGACCTTTTCTGAGCTCTCTACAGAAGCAAGTTCACTTGCCCACTAAACTGTTTCCTCAATGGCACAGAGCTGTGTGATGTAGCCCTCTCACACTAGATAGCTCAAGTTCAAATACAGACTTTGAAAGGTCTTGAAACAGTCATTCAACTGGAGGGAGATTCTGCCTTTGAGGAGAACAGTGGGGGAAGTGTTCACTGTCTCTCATGTCCTAGTTAGAGGCAGCTGCTTATGACCCATGGGATAAGCATTGATAAATCGGAGTCAAAAGCTAAGGACCTTGTTCTGCGCATGAGAAGACCCTTCTTATTTCTCCCATATTCTGGGGCATAACAAACTTTTCATTTCCTTTATGTTTTGGCTAACCTCCTTATCAAGATGGGGTGAGAGGATGTCAGAAAGAATCCTTTAGAAACAAGGCACTTAGACCCATCCCTTGTGACCTCAGAGGAACTCTGAATCACGGGCTGCAACTGAACACAGCGGACCAAGAGGTGAGTGATCACCAGCCTGCTGGGCACCCGACTCTCTAGGCCCTTACTTAGTACTAGGACGAAACCCTGTGTCCCTCCTCCACCTGCCCCAGCTTCACCAGTCAGCCAGAAGGCAAGCTTCCTGCAGGTCGGCTGTTCCAAGACCCACCTATGATCGAACCCTGTAAGCTACAAGACCCACTCTGCCCCCAAACCCACCCATCCCCTGAAACCTCAGAAGAATTCTGAGTCTCAGGCTGTAGCTGTACACTGTGAACCAGGAGGTCAGTGATCAGCCAGCCATCTGGACACCCATTCTCTAGGCCCTCTGTACTGAGGCAAAACCCCAGGTCGCTCCTCTACCTGCATCAGCTACTCTAGCCAGTAAGCAGGCAAGCTATCTGCACGTAGGCTGCTCCAACACCCCCCTTTCCATCGACTGAACCCTGTAAACTACAAGGCCCACTCCACCCCCGAACCCACTCATCCCCTGTGACCTCAGAGGAACTCGGAACCACAGGCTGCAACTGCTTACAGAGGACCAAGAAACTGCAACCGCACACAGCAAACCAAAAAAGCAGCTAAAAGAGACCTCAGCGGCTCCCTGAGACACAGACAGCGACTGCAAGGATTGGACCAAGAGGGAAAGACACTGCCGGCACCAATTGGAGGAAGAGATGGATAGGCGCCCATGCAAGAATTCATTCAACAATCTAAAAAGCAACATGGTAACATCAGAACCCAGTGGTCATGCATCAGGAAGACCATCATTCTAACCCAGAAGAAGCAGAAGAAAATGATCTTAAATATAACTTTATGCAGATGATAGAGATCCTTAAAGAGGAAACGAAAAATTCTTTTAAAGAAATGGAGGAAAATACAAACAAAAAATTGCAAGAAATCAATAAACCTCTTAAAGAAACTCAAGAAAAAAGAAACAAGGCACTTACAAATTAAAAATAATCTTCATAAAGTAAAGATCAAAATCTGGTTCTCGAAGTTTTCCGATAGCAGAATGATAATAAGTTAATTATCTAGAAATGGTCACAGTTTTCAAATTTCTTCACCCTCATGTCTACTCAATTCCTTATACTTACAAGAGTTTTTATAACCTTGGTCTGTGCATATTTAAATTTATAATATTTAAATTTAAAATTAATAAACACATTAAATAAACTAAATCAAAATTAAAATATAAATTTTTATATAGAATTATGAGCTCCTGCATTTAATTGCATAAGGTTTTTTCTTTGGTTGGTTTTAGATTTTTCACACTATGTAGCCTTGGCTGTCCTGACACTCTTTTTAGACCAGGATGGCTTGGAATTTAGAGATTCCCTTTCCTTCCTTCCAAGTGTTTGAATTAAAGATGTATATTATTACTCTCAGCTAATTACATACGCTTTAAAACTGTTCCTCAAGGAAGATAAAAACTGACCTAAAATTTGCGAGGCTACAGATGGCATAGCGAGGGTGAAGTACGATTTGTCTTGGCTCCACAGCCATTTGGATGGTACCATAGTCCACAGTATCATAGAACTATGATCATATCATAGTATCATAGAACTATGATACTAGTTCATAGAACTATGATATGATATGATCATATCACAGTATCATAGAACTATGGTCCTGACAGAGGAATAGACATTAAATATTTGAAATGTTCATTATATTGGAGGCTGGACCTTGTTTTAAAATGGCATGCAAAACAACACAATAACTTGAGTATAGCTGAAGATAATTCTGTTATGGTCACATAAATATTTTGAAAATGACAAGGCTATCTCCCAAGTTAAGGACGGCAATCAGATTAGAACCAAGAGGCAGCATACCAACTTGGTTTTAAAGTTTGCCTTTTTTGTGTTACAACCTTGCTCTCCATGGATTTCTCAGTATGCTTTCTTATACTATCCAGGACCACCAGGCCAGGGATGGCACTTCCCACAGTGACCTGGGTCCTCCTATGTCAATCACTAATCAAGAAAACACCCTGTAGATTTGTCCACAGAACAAGTTTATGGAGAGGAGATATTTTCTCAATTAATATTTCCTATTACCAGATGTCTAGGTTTGTGTCAAGTTGATAAAAAACCAACCGATATATCTCATCACTTTTATATAATGCAAAGTCCTCATGCTCATATATAGAATTCACATTATATGAGGGGGCTACTGCCATTTCTTTC
The DNA here is from genome assembly GCF_982192425.1 of Myodes glareolus. NCBI lineage: Eukaryota > Metazoa > Chordata > Mammalia > Rodentia > Cricetidae > Myodes > Myodes glareolus. Next base: position 50,706,372 of record NC_142053.1, read on the forward strand.
CATTCTGTTCTCGACACCTTGTTAGTCACTGCTCGAGTCTACCAGCAGAGATATTCCCAAAACACTAATCAACATTGGGGTATCTCTGCCCTTGATAATTGTTTCTAACCAGAGGTTAGGCTCCTAACCCAAGAGTAACAATTAGAGCTCACACCCACTGAGAGCCTGGGTGCCAGAAACTGTGCTAAAATACAGCAATGCTTAACATTTCTTGGTTGTTTATTGCCTGACAGGCACTGTGCTGCTTTACCTGGGTTATATTCTTGTTCTCCTGAGCCCATGACACTAAATTGTAATCTTACTAATCCTCATTTTATGGATGCAGAATAATCTGATCCCTTTGGGTAATGGTATCTGATGGTATTACTCAGGGTAACTAACTCTCTAGTCTGTTCTGTCATGAAATCTGTTGGTTATACCAACAGAAATAGCAGTGCCATTGAGTCAACTGTTTGCATTAGTACCTACAAAAGCCACAATGGCATTGTGAGTTAGGAACTATTCTTCCACTGGATAGAGAAGAGAAATACATTTTCATGGGATTAGAGACCCGCCTAGGTGAAAAATGCAGAACCTCTCAACTCTCAAGTGGCATTCCCTGCAAATGTTTGGACCATGGTTTTAGAAGATTCTACTAGATTTGCTGCATTCAGTAAACAAAGGAACTTTCTTATGGATTTTTTGAGTCTGATTTTATATTCAAAGTTTACTTGAATAATAACCAGAAATTTCTTTAGATAAAAAGTATACTTACAGTCTACAATTGCATTTGAAGGAGAGTCTCTGAATATGGGGACAAAGCTAGAAGGACATTGTTACCAGTCTTTATTTCTAGTCAACTTTTAAAAACTCAGAACTTTTACTATTCGTGTGTGGCTGTCTTGGGGGAATTCCCAAGAGTATTTTTAGCAAGGAGTAAGACATTCCTTTGTTATTCTTTAACTATTTATTATGTTTCAAGAACAGAGTATCTATTACCTACTGATTTTGAGGGTTGGATATTTCTCTCATAACAGATGGTCTTTTGTTCACGTCTTGATTTCTCTGACTTTTTAATTGCTAATATATGTGTTACTACTAATTATACCTTAGCAGGAACCCCACTCCAGGGAGAAGGAGCTTATGGTTGTTTTTATAGAGAACGCTTCAATTTTTGCAGCTTTCCCTGTGAGCCAGTTTTCAGGCAAGACAAGATTTCACACAATGGTTGAAGGAATAGTTATATTCATATTGCTTCGAACAAAGAATAAGGATCCAGAGAGACAATAAAGGAGGTAGGAAAACAGAAAAAATGATTAGACAAGGACATGAAGCACACTGCAGGAGAAGAGAGTCATTCACTCCCAGGCTACTCAGGTCCATACTTGAATTCTCTTTCTACATGCCTGGCCAGTAACCAACCAGCCCTGACTTATACATGACTAAAAATAAAGAGCTATAAATAAAACAGTTGGCCTAGTGTCTGGACATATAATAAATGTAAGCCCTTAAGAAAATGTAACAATTGTGACTGAAATGATAGGCTATTTCTCAGAGGGCCACAGTAATACCAGGCAATTCTTCATCATATCACGTTGAGAGGCTTCAATCTCCTTGTAGGTTATTCCCTGTGTTTAAAATCAATGGCTACATGGGGAACATAAGAAACCTGTATTTTGATAGTG